>NW_019103026.1:160340-313641 GCF_001856785.1 Myzus persicae | reverse complement strand
TCCGCCCATTTATTTTCCGGATTAATACGGCCTCCCCTGATGGACATACATATTAATTATTATTTAAATATAAACCAATATAGGTTATATTTATACACTATAAGAGTTAGGTGCCTATTTAGACTGTCAATATTGTGTACTCTCGGTTAATACTATTTAACTACATTTAATTTCTAACTTCCTATTAATTCATATAACGATATGCTTACTTTTTATATTACTATACTATGAAAACCTATACATACATGCATAAGCATAAGTTATAACCCAGTAATTCCTTGCCATTATCTATGTACAAATTACAATAACTAATAATTTAAATATCAAATATAATATATGCGATATTATAATTTGTAAGACTTTAAATAAAAGGTAGATTCACATAATAAAAAGTCAACTTCTGTAATATTAACCAATATAATGTGCATAACATTACCTTTAAATTTTAATACTTACTGTTACTATTGTTGTTGATAATAGTTTGTACTATAAAAATTTCAATAATAAAACAGCTCCCACTGTGCAATCTGAGTTACAAAATGTAGCTGCTATGTTAAGTTTCGATCACAATAAAATGTTACTAAGTAACAATAATGCAATGTCGTATAATTGTTCCATACAATTAATATCTAATATATTATCAAGTAACATTATTGAAATGTTAAAAGTTGTACATGTATACAATGTTACAAATTAATATTCATTCAATGTTAAATTATTGTTGTATTGAAATAATCTTGTTTACTCGTTAACACGCAGCTGCAGTCGGCCAATTATAATATTATCACTTTATTTATAATCTTACAAATATCCCTAAATAGTTTATCCCATTGTTACAAACACTATCATTGGTTTTTTCCAATTCGGTTTTCGGTGAAGCCGAACCCGCAGAAAGCGTTGCGCACTTGCGCGCTATATAGCTGGGTAGTGGGCACTGTCACTTATTGACTATTGTCATTCGTCAGTCTTTGCGGCAGATTCCAGAGTATATAATATTTAAAATAATACCTAGTTATTACTTATTACAATTACTTAAGTTATCATAACCCATGTGACTATTTCACTTACTATTTTCGAAATTGTTCATATTTTGTTGGTTTTCTCTCATATTTATTCACGTTATTTAATATTTTCGTTACTTACTAAAGACAAGCTCTACGGAAAGAAATGGATTATCAAAGTAGTGGATTCTCGACTCCTGCAGCTGTAAGACAGGTAATTATGTCTATTATTCTTTTTAGTTAATATTTTTGTCATATATTTATGTAATATAACACTTTTTTGTCGTTTAAAAATTAAATAATAAGTCTGAGATTATTTATTTCTAGTTAAAACTGTTGTAACTTTTTTTAGTAGGTAGTAGGTACGAGGTACCTGTTCGCATTGACTTTTATTATTAATTTATTTTTATTCATTTTGCATACATTGTTGTAGAAACTTATCAAAAAACGTTGGGTGATTGCTACATTTCCGGACTCTAATGATTATAGTGTCATACCAACAAACTGGATTTTAAAAACTGTCGATAATGATGGCAATAGAATAGAAAAATGTGTATGGCCTCCTAGGACATTTCATGTTACTAGTGATTACTTAAAAGAGGCTGTGGAACCATCAGATGATTGGAATACGTACAGAGTAAAACTTTATGAAAATGGCAAAGAGTATAGTATGTATCTATTAAATATATCTATAGTATTAATGAAAATGAACCTAGACTAGCTCATAAAGCTACATTTATAATATTTATATAAACAATTTGTAGGTGATTTTAGTAAAGCATGGTATAGACATGTTGAATTGTCTGAAGAATCAGCATCTGAAGTGGAACAGCAACTTTTAAGTATGAAAAATAAAAACAAAAGATTATATGTCCAGTCATCAATGATACATGAAGATTCTGACACTTCAACTGATGAAGGTAATCAATTATTTTTTTTTTTTTTATAATTGCCTAATTATTTTATTTTTAATTATAGGTATCAATATTTTTAAACAGAAAAAGATTATTAAAGGTGCAATAACTGCTATGGCAGAACAAACTACTGAAGATACCATTTCTGAGCATCAGTATACTGAATTAAGTAACGTACATTTAATTCCGTCCACAAGTTCAGAAAATGTACCGTTGAATACTACAAAATCTCGTGGTTTTAACATACCTCAGGTAAATAAAGTACACATAATTTTTAGGATATTAAATAAAGAGCTGATAAAAGATTACAAATTTAAAATTAAAAAAAAAAATAAAACGTTTACATAATACTATTTCCTTACAATTTTGGATACAACTCAACCAGGTCCAATAATATATAACACTTATAAAATTAAAAAAAAAAAAAAATATTGCAAACTTAAAACAATTTATTTTGTATCTTTTATATTTACCATTATAGAAGTCATTCCGATAGATAAACAGAATACAATTGTAGAATTATTAAATTCTATTTATATGGAACAAATCCAAAGTAGGATTAAGTATGATCATTTATTATCAAAACTTGATCATATAGAAAAAGCGGTAAACAAACTAGGAGTAATCAACAATATTTCATCTCCATTACTTAATTTTGATAGTAATTTTATGTCGAATTGGCCCATGACTAACGAGCAAATGTTTCAAAATATTTCAAATTGTTTATTGGATGATTCATTTGTTTCATTAGTGGCAAGTATATTTTTATAATAATATACATCTAATTAATTTACTTCATATCAAAAATAATTCAAACTACATTTAAAAACTTTAGGAGCAGTTTTTTATATCTATTGGTGGAAATGCTGTAAAAGACATTATAAAGAGAGTTCTTGCAAAGACTTTTAGTAATGAGTTTGCCAAACGTTGTTCGTGGACTGGCAGAGGAAAAGATATTTCTACAAAATTATGTGACTCTAAAATTGTGGTTGTATTAAAAAGTAAATACATTTAAATAGGAAGTTATTTCTCACATAAACTTAAAATCTTTTTTAATTGATAATTTATTACAGAGTGTATAAAGAATAGTCAAAAGGATTACAGTGATGCTCTATTCGAAACTATTTTAGCTGATTGGTTTCGTTATGCCACAACAAGACATAAAAGATCATTAGAATAATATTTTTTACTTTCACATTTTTATTTTAATAATAATTTTTTTATAACAATTTATGTACATTGTAAGAAGGTTTTACATGAAAATAAAATGTTTTTATAAAAGTAATGGACTTTATAGTTTATATTAATCATCCAACGTAAAAAGTTTGTGTTAGTATTTATGAATTCCAAAAGTTTGATTGGAATAGTATAATTTTTTTTACTTTTATTTAGAACCCATTTTGTTAAGTAAATTTTTACTATTTCTAGAAAAAGAATAGAAAAGAGCTTTGTCAAATAACAGGTCGTCACTTGAGGAGAATAATACAAGCTGAGCAAGATAGATGCATCGCCAATTTAGGATCTTCTCTGCAACAAGATACAACTTCTATGATGAATACAATGTCTGAAGCTACAACTTCTCCTATACAAAAAGAAATTTCAAGTAACACATTGATAATAACTGATATCCCAAATGTATTAACTTATACTAATACCATAAATGATTGTGAAGAGTCTTTGTACTTGAATGATAGTTTAAGAACTGAAACTGTGAATGATATTGAAAGTACTATTGTAAATGACAATATGGGTATATGTGATAAATTAAGAACTTGGAATGTAGAATTTAATGTATCCCATAATTGTTTAAATAAATTATTAACTATTTTAAAAAGTGAGGGTTTGGATGTCCCTAAAGATGGTAGGACTTTGATGAATACGCCTAAAAAGCATAACATTTTATCTATGAAACCTGGCGCTTATGTACACTTTGATATTAAACAAATTATTAGTTCTCTATTACATAAGTATGAATTTGATTTAATTGATACAACTGACTTGAAATTAGGCGTAAATGTGGATGGTTTACCAATATCAAAGAGTTCTAAAAGCCAATTCTGGCCAATTTTAATTAGTATTTATAATGTACCAGTATTATCGAGATATGTTTTACCAGTAGGTATTTATCACGGTTTAAAAAAACCTGACTCTTCTGCTGATTTTTTAAGTTATTTTTTAAATGATATTTTAAATATCATACAGCTAGGAATTCAAATAAATGGTAGGTTATTTAATATTACAATTGGACATATTGTGTGTGATGCACCAGCTAAATCGTATATACTTAATGTTAAAGGCTTTAATGTATACTTTGGATGTAATACATGCACTGATGAAGGTACATATATTGATGGTAGAATGGCTTTTTTGTCCATGGATTCCTCTCTCAGAACAAATGAAAGTTTTAGGAATAAAACAAACGAATATTACCATAAAGGGCCTAGTGTACTTGAAATATTGCCAATTAATATAACAGATGACGTGCCACTTGATAATATGCACTGTACTTATATTGGGGTGATGAAAAAACTTTTAGAATTTTGGGTGAAAGGAAAAAAAGATGTACGGTTATTAGATGAAGCAAAAAATGATATAAATGAAAATATTATAAATGTAAAACCGTATGTACCATCTGAATTTTCTAGACTTCCTAGAATACTTGACGATTTTTATTTTTGGAAGGCAACAGAATTGAGATGTTTTTTGTTGTACTATGGTCATATTGTTTTAAAGGGAAAGTTGAAAAAAAACTTTTATGTACATTTTTTACATTTGGTAGCTGCAATAAGAATCCTTGTAACACATGAAACATGTATTTCTTTAAATGCAAAAGCCCAAATTTTACTGGACACTTTTGTAAGAGATTATGCTGCTCTGTATGGTCAAAAGTTTATCACCTATAATGTTCATAGTTTAATACATCTACCATTTTTTGTTCTAAAACATGGTCCACTTGATTCTTTTAGTTGTTTTAAGTATGAAAACTACTTACAAGAAATAAAAAAATTTATGAAATGTGCAAGGTTTCCTCTGCAAGAGGTTTCCAACAGAATTTATGAAAAACTAAACCTAATTAAAAATATTCCAGAATTAAAATATCCTAAGTTATTTAAAGAATTACTTAAAACTCAACATTTATCAAATGACAAAGCTTATGAAAAAGTAGTTTTAGAAAAATTTTCAACAATAAACATAAATTCTATTAATAACAAATTCATCATGTTAAAAAATAATGATTTTGTATTTGTTGAAAAAATTATTTTGACTTCAAACGATGAAATCAAATTTCTTGTAAAAAAAATGTAGTAGTTTTTCATCTTTTATTAATTTACCCAATTGTTCTTCCAAAGATATTGGCTCATACAGTATTGATCTTCAATCTATAAGTACACCCTATCTTATTCCAGTATACGATTTTAAATGCAAGTGTTTTTATATACAAATATCAGTGAATAAAGCTGTAGTTATCAAGCTATGTCATGATCTAGATATACCACAGTAGTTTTCTCAAATCATAATATTATATTGTATGTTTGATAAATTCATGATTTATATTTATTAAAATTGTTAACTTATTTTGTGTCGATTTGAATTTAGTTTGTACATATGTAATCTATTTACAGTAAATATATTTTATGTATTGTGTATAAATTGTAATATGTAAACATGTCTTTTATATTTGTATGATTTTAATATTAAATATTAAGTTTACTGTAATTATATAATGTGATATCTAAGTATATAGTAAGTTATTACTATGAATCATATATTTGTAATGTTAAAATATCTTATAAGTTAAATTTTGTGCATATTTATGTTAATTAATTAATATTTTTAAGCATAACACGTATTTATGTAATTATATGTTTTGAAGTATAATAAAACACTTAGTTTATTATTAATTTGTTTTTGAATTAAATAAATGTGTTGATCCTTTTCTATAGTAAAATAAAAAAAATATATGAATACCATTAAGGAATTGGGAAGGTGCATATTATGTTATTTAGTAACATTAATTTAATGTTACTTGTAACGTGCATGGAGTATTTACTTGTCACGTGTATAGAGTATTACTTGTAACGTGCATGGAGTATTACTTGTAAGGTTCATGGAATGTTACTTGTAACATTCATGGAGTGTTGCGGGTAACATGTATAGAATGTTAATACAAAGCATTGTATTAATATTACAATTTAAGTTACTTTCTCAGGACATAAGCAGTTCCATACACATTACAATAACGTAAATACCACTTTAAATGTAACATTACAAGTTACAAATTAATATTGTAAAAACATTGCCGAAATATTCCATTGCACAGTGGGAGCCAACTAATTTCCACATAGACTTTCTATACAGACAAATACTTGCGTTAGTGTTATATTATATATTAATTGCATAGTTAAATTCTTGATCAATTCTTATTTAATAGACATAATTATTGAAATTAATAGGTATATCATATTAATGTTTTGTATTAATTAGGTACAGAATGCAAGCTTTAATTGTGTATAGAATTCACCACTCAGTTACCGCTCGGATAGACCACAAAAAATATATTATATGACATTTATTTATAAAAGTTTTAAAATGAATAAATTATTTTCTTTATTATATGTTATATAGGTAACACAAAGTGACAGTAGATACATGTAATCAAATGTAAGATATAATAATAACACAAAACAATTTTACTAAAAAAAAACACATGTTCATAAAAATGAAATATGGTGTATCATAACACAAAAGTTAAAGTTTAAGTTAAAACAAAATAATAAGGAATTAAAAAGTTCGTGAAGAAAATTGAAAAAAAAACGCAAAAAATTCAAGTAGCCATGTAATCAACGGGCAAAGCCTTGTTAAGCGCGGGCACTTTAGCTGACGCCGGTCTCGAACCCTAGTCTATCAACTACCTACGTTGGGGAACATACGCCTAACCGACCGACCTACGGAGCACATTGAAGGATATTACTAAAACTACAGCACTTAAGCTATTTATCCCCTATGAAGAATATCGCATTACATATTCAATAACATATTAAATTCGTATGAATTGTGTGTAATCAAACATTAAATTGCATATACAATTGTTATGTGTATACCATTTTTCCTATCAATAATTTTATTAATATTGTACCCTATTAGGTATTTATACACTAATTAAATGTAATTTATTCAAAAAAAAAAATGAATAATGATGTCGCAATCTGAAGATTGATATTAAATGTAATAGAGTATGGTAGTGTGACGTCATGATAATGTTATCACACCGTGATAAGATTTATTGGTTCCAAACAAACACATTCCATATTGGTTTTTCAAAGTGAAATACAGTTTTTAATTTACTACTTAGTATTTACACTTAATTGTAAGACAATAATACTAGTGTTACTAACTAAGTGTTAATACTGATCATGGCAGCGTCTAGTTGGATTAAATTACATTGTGTTTATGCATTTTTTATAGAAGAAGTAAAGTTAGTCAAAAGGGGTGAAAATGCATATGAAAGTGGGCATGTGAAGGAATGTATTTTTGTAAACAATAATTTAAAAGGTGTAGTTAAGGCTAGTATGAAGGATCAAACATACTCTGTACAAGTAAACCAATGAATAATCATTTCTCTAATAGTTGTGTTTAGTATTTTAGGTAGCTATAGATATAGGATAATTTCTAGGTATTAACAATAATGTAGTTAGCATTAATGGTAATGACGTATACTATTACTTATTAATACTTATCTAAAAGCCATGATGTTAACAATTCTTTTTATTTTGCTTAGATATATTTCTCTGATAATGGTGACATTACACGTGCTGAATGTGATTGCCCAAGGGGACTTGTGCGATGCCATCATATGGCAACATTATTAATTTTTGCAATTAAAAATATTTCAGTAACTAGTGCAAGTAATAATTATAAAATAATTTATTACTAAGCAACACGAAAGAATGTAATATTGAAATCATTTTAAATATAGGTTGTAGTTGGTCAAAAAAAGTTCCTCCACCTCTTATGACAACAAAACCAATTGATGCACTTTACCCTGTTCCTGAAAATAAAAAAAATGACTGTGCTATAGCTACTTTTGATAGCAATGTAAAGTCTGATGTATTTTCTAAACTTAGTCAACAGAGTCATAGTATTGGTTTAACATGGTTACTTTCTCCTGAACCATTAATAACATCATCTATTGAAATAGAAGATATTATTAGATCTTCAGAATTTGAGAATGCTACAGATAGAGAACAGTATTTACTAAGTAAAGTTAGGATGTCAGAAGAAGAAATAAAAAGTTTAGCTTCACAAACCATTGGGCAGCATTTAAATTCAATTTGGTTAATTAAAAGAAGATACAGAATTACAGCTAGTAATTTTGGACTAATATTAAATGCAATTGAACGTAATAGATATCCACTGTCTCTTTTCAAAAAGCTTGTTGGAACTTATAAGTTAGATGGCATAAAAGCTATACAATGGGGTAGAGAAAACGAAAAACACGGAATAGAAGAATTTGAACAAGTAACTGGAAAAGCAGTAGTTGTTACTGGATTATGGCTTCATTCATCAGGTGTTATAGGTGCTTCGCCTGATGGCTTAGTTGGTCAAGATACTATTATCGAAGTCAAGTGCCCATATTCCTATCGTAATAGTCTTTTAATTGATGTATTAAAAAATAATAAATCATACATAATATATTATGATGAAGGTGGTTTGGTAAGAATTAATAAGAATCATGAATACTATTCCCAAATGCAAGGGCAACTTTGTATTCTAAAAAGACAAATTTGTTATTTAGTTATATGGACAATTAAGGATTTGGTTATAGTTGAAATTCCCAAAGATGAACAATGGGTTGAAAATATTGATAAAATTAAACACTTTTATTTTAAGGAGTTTATCCCTTATTTGTTAAAATAATACTTTTTGGTTTTCATTTATTGTTGAAATGTGTATTTTGTTAACTTCTTTTAATCTAAGAATTGTCTACTGTTATCTAGAGAAACTAATCCAATAAAAAAACTAGGTAGTTGAATTTTTAATTAAATCATAATTTATTATATTAAGTGTTACATACAAGTTTATTACAAATATATAGCAGTTGAAAATTACATTTTAATATTCTATAAAAATATAAGTATAACTTTTAATTTTCTATTGGTTGTAAATAAAACATTTCTACTTCTTTAATGAGAGGATATTGGAAATTTGATAAAGCTCCACATACTTGAAATATTATTGAAGAATATGGTAATAATTTTGGAGGGATAAATTCTAAGATAGAATATCCCTTTATACGATTTATAGCACGTTCAACATGAACTCTAGCTCTAGCTATAGTCAATGTTTTCATCACTTGATTTGGTGTAAATTGAGGTGCACCCAAAAATGGAGGTATATTTAATGATACTCCTTCAGGCAATAAGTCACTTATAAGAAATCCTTTATCAGCTAATATAAGATCACCACTTTTAAACACATCTATAACTCCAGAATGTTTAACTATTTCTTTATCAGATGTCGATCCGGGGTATAGCAAACTACAAAAAGTCAAAACCCCGTTTGGTGCAATTCCTACTAGACCTTTTAATGTATTTCGGTGTTTATAATTACTATAGGTTAGTTTTTGTAGTTCCATTTTACTTGGTATTGCTGTATAAATTTCTGTACAGTCCAAAATCATACGACAGTTCATAAAATTATTGAAAACACTGGGTAAACATGCTTTATTCTTTTGTTGACTCGGAATAGAATTCATGAAAGTCTTAAATATTATAGTATGAAATGCGTGAATCCAAGTCAATACTATATTTGTAACAGTTGTACGACTACACCCAAATCTAACTCCTAAATCTGTGAAATCAAAGTTATGGCGTAATTTCATAAGTGTCATAAAAATTTGATCTGTTCTACTGATTCTTTCCACGTTCCACCCTAAGAAATAATTTATCGAAACATTTTTAAAAATATCAAATAATAAACAAATCACAGTCTTATTAGGCATTCTAGTATAGTAAGTTATCGCTTCATCATTGTCCTCTATAAATTCAAACGAGAATGGTTGTTTTTTTAGACTGTTTATTGTAGAATTTAGCCTCTCAATTTCAATCTTTAAAAGGGCATTTTCTGATTCATTAATAATGGATCCAACCGACTTAACATTTAAATTTAAAACTGAATTCTCTTCATTGTGCTTGGTAGATTCATATAAGTTTATCTGTGACTCAATATCAATATCTGATTGAGATACTACTTCTGAAGAATTTTCTTCAATTTCATCAGGTAATTCTTCTTCATTGGCAACTACTGTTTTCTACAAAAAAAAATAAAAAAAATAAGTAATAAATTATTATTTAAAATATTTTCTCAATAATATAATAAATATAGTTTTATTTAATAATTATATTATTTATATTAATTATATTATTCTATGTTTGTGGGTGTTGTTTGTATGCTGATGTTTATGTAAATCTACATATATATTATGTTCAATAGGTATTTTAAAAAACCAAAGTATAGAAAATGATTATAAAACTAAAGAGAAAAACTAGATAATAATTAAATTAAAAAACGATTGGTTTCTGTTTAAGTATTAATTTAAATTCAAATAAAACTTAAAGGTTTAAACTCAAATTCAAAGAAAACCACACTTTTGAAAATGTTTTTTAATAAAAAATAGTGAATATAATATATGTTGCATATTATTTAACTAGGTACTAAACATCAACACTTAATTTTATTCTAACCCAAAGCTTGCTATGGAAATGTAAATATTAAATGTTAAATACAAATTTAACATACTGAGGTAGGTTTTGGTTTCCTTTTATTTTTTTTCTCTGGGGAAACAAACAAAAATTTTTTTTCTTTGTTCCAACTGAATATTGTTGGATTATTTTCTTTTAATCCATCAATAAAATGACAGCTACATATTCGGGAGTTCACACTTGGACATCTGTCAGACCTCCTTAAAAATATCAACATAACATACATTCAATTAAATTCTAATTATGAAATATAGGTAACACATACAACCTAGGTATACAATTTAGATATAGTATATTTAACAATAAAAATAAATGAATATAACTAATAGCTACCTTATATTTTGTGTCCATTTTAATTTCAACAATTTATTTGCAGGAAATCTATAAAATTTACATACTTTTGTTTCGCTGTAATGGTTGCAATTTGGTACAAAACAATTGACCATAATGAACTACCTATACAATAAATTTAAAAAAGTAATAACATTGTACCTATTAAGCAAAATACCTTTAAAAATATGGATTTGTAATAAAAATATATATTTATATACACAACTATTGTTTAAACCCACCTGCAGTCAAACGTTAAGTAGTTACGTAATTTAACAATGGTCAAAATAAATCAATATTCAAGATTTTTATAAAAAAAAAAAGTTAAATAATAGTAAAGAACACAAATACTGTACACCGTAACTTGTTTAGGGTAACTTAACTTTATTAATGCTATTTATCTGGGAAAACTTTAAAACTATGCATAATTCTCATACAGAAATCGCTTTGTTTGGAACCAGCCATTCTTATCACCAACTGATTATATTATCATGACGTCATTACTATCTTACTCTATTGATAAAGTTAGAGGAGGGGATAAAGATTTGTGATAATGCGTTTTCGAGGTGCCGTTTCGAAGGCGGGAACGTTTGAAAGTCTCGAAATATGTGATTGAACGTTTCCAGTCTTGTGCTTTTACGAAAGTCTAAACCAAAGAGTACAACTTATGAGCAGCGGCGGATTGGCCCACCGGGATACCGGGAAAGTTCCCGGTGGGCCGGTTGTCGTATTATAACTCTGGGCCGATATATATTTTGGATTAAAAATTATTTAATAAAAATAATTATTTTAAATAGTCATATTGGATTAAATTATAAGATAAGATTGTTACAAAAACCTAGAGTAAACGTGATGTAAACAATTCTACAATCATTAATTATTCTATGAAGTATGAATAATAGCTGCTGCATGGTTAGTAAACGAAGGTAAAATGATAAAAATGTTTTTATATTATTTATCTATTCTGTGGTAACATGTTCGTGGTAAATCATACAGCTGTTTTGTTGATTAGTATGAATTGTGATTAGTGATTACAAATTTATTAATAACTTATTTTATTGTTGTTGTTCATTTTTATATTATATTTAATTATCATATTAACTGTGATTTGTGAAGTGAAAACTGCAGAACTCGTGTAGAACGCTTTTCTAAATTTTTAATGCCTTTTTAATTACTTGTCCAAAAATTTATAAACTTTTTGAATAAAATGTTGAATAATAAAAGAAAAGGTGGAGCCCAAAAGTCCAGGGAAAAACAAAAAAAATTACTTCAAGATTCGGCTAAGTCATGCCAAAATATTCGCTCCTTATTGTCTAGTCAAAACTTAAAAAATAAAACAATGGAGGTAAGCAATTTAAAATATTAAGGATTTAACCTATTAGTTATTCTTATCTAGTCATGCTTACTTTTATACTTTATTTAATAATTTATATTTTTAATGTTAATTTTACTTAAATCAATTTTATACAATGATTTATATTTTTTACCTTAAATTCTAGGAAGAATCTGTTATTGAAAAAACTAAAACAGAAATGTTTCAAAAATCCAGTCCTGATTATATTGTAAGTTTTTTTTTAATTATTCTTATCTAATCATGCATACTTTTATACTTAATTTATTAATTTATATTTTTAATGTTAATTTAACTTAAATCAATTTTATAAAATAATATGTATATTTTACCTTAAATTCTAGGAAGAATCTGTTATTGAAAAAACTAAAACAGAAATGTTTCAAAAACCCAGTCCTAATTGTATTGTAAGTTTTTTTAACTATCATCCTAAACAACCTAATATCAACACACCATTTAATTCCAAAAAAGTATTTTATAAAGATAATAAGATTCAACGATTTTGGCTTACCTACAACGGCAAAGCTTTATTTTGTTCTGTGTGTTATTGCTTTTGGGACTGAAATTAATTCATTTATAATTGGTATGTGTACTTGGTCTCATGTACATCAACGTATTAAAGAGCATGAACAGAGTCTTGTTCATAATCATTCTACTGAAGCTTATTTCATGGATTATAAAGAATGCAGTATTGATCATCTTTTGTTTAGAGACCAAAAAAAATCAAGAAATGAAATGGTAAAAAAGAAACGTCAAGTGCTTGAACGTGTCATTGATATTGTGAAACTTATTGGGAAAAGGGGGCTAAGCTATAGAGGAAGCATACACGAAGCTGCATATACCTTAGATGACCCATCATTAGACCATGGAAATTTTTTAGAAATACTTTTATTACTTAAAAAATTTGATATTGTGTTGAGTGATCATTTAGACTATGTTATAAAAAAAGTAAAATGTCTCATCAGTCTGGTAATCTAAGGCGTGGAGGACTATTAACACTTATTTCTAAAAGTACTATAAATTTAGTTATTGATTCCATTAGTAAACTAATAAAAAAGTCTATAAGTGAAGAAGTTATAGAAGCACAAATGTTTGCTATTGAACTTGATACTACACAAGACATATCTGTAAAAGATCAGTGTGCAATTGTTGTACGCTACGTTAATTCAGATGGAATACATGAGAAACTGTTAGCTATGGTTAACTGTACAGATAGCTCTGGATTAGGTATGTTTGAACTTTTAAAAAAAGTTTTGTTAGAAAATGGTCTGAAAGTAGAAAATTGTATTGCCAATGCTACTGATGGAGCTGCATCAATGCAAGGACAGTATAATGGATTTTCTGCGTGNTACCTATGTTAAAAAAAAAATAACAAAAATAAACTTGCTGTTCACTGATTTAACCAACATTATGAATAATGTAAATTTATTTTAAGTTTTATTCAATTTAATCATTGACTACAGAAGATTGTTTAGGTTTCTAAACTGTAGATAAAATACGGTTAAGATGTTTGATTTTTTCGACTTTAATATTAAGACAAACCTCTAAATTGTACATAACTTTATTAGATATATTCAATAAAATAAACTAGTACTAATCATAGCTTATAATTATTTCATTAATGTTATTTTATTATTTTGAAAATAGGCATTAGCTAGTGCATCAAATATAATAATGTCAGCTGTAGATCGATTAAGAAGTAGTCAGAATGAATTCATAAGGAACAGAACAACCCCCGATTTTCATATTGAGTTATTAAGATTACGACAAAATTGGAGGTTAAAAAAAGTTTCTACAGCCATTATTGGCGACCTAAGTTATAAAACAGGTAATTTAATGCAAATTAAGTTATTATAATTGTAATAAAAGTAAATATATAGGTGGTATATATTATTGATCATTAAGGCTAGTGTGGTCCAGGCCAGATAAAAAAGTGTTGGACATAGTTGTTGATTTATACTGTCAAAGAAGAAAACTTATTAAATGTTGTACACAGGCTAATAACTAAAATTTAGGTAATTGTTTGTATAAGTATAACAAAGTTAGTAGATATTAAAATAACGAAATAAAAACAATTTAACCCTGTATAAGATATTTTTTGACATGAAAAATAGGTAATTAGACAAGAAGAAAAATAAGAATTAACGATTGAAGATGAAGTTTTTAAAATCTTCACTGCACTTTTCTTAGCCAATGTGAGTCTAACAAGACCCTAAACAACAAAATTTATTCTCCAGTTTTGGAAATTTACTCCCCTAAATGAAAATCTAGCAAAAAATAACTCTTTTTAAGTGTGAAAAATAATGTAATTTTTTTTAAAAATGTTTAGTCTCACTTTTGTATCTACTTAATAATCCCTTTTTAATGAACCTATCAACCAACTTTCTAGGTATCATAGTTAAGGAGAAAAGTTAAAAAATAGACATTTTGTGACTGTTCACGCCAATGTTTTGTGAATTCAAATCATTATACCACTTGGGTGTGATATTGGATCTCTCATTTATATTTTATATTTTAGCTTAATTACTCATATACTCACTATTACTGAGTTATATTTTTATATTTTTCCTATTTAACACAAATTCAAATTTTCAAAATGTAGACTTTTTTTCATTTCAATTACTATACTTAATTGAAAATCAAGAAAGTAATATTGTGTGCTGTTAAAATTCTAAAAACTTTAAATTAATTAGATATTTGTATCTGCAGCTGGTTCAAAATTTGGACAAAGTGGTATGTTTGAAGTAACAAAAGCAGAAGATGATGTTCAATCAAATACTGGTATTTCTTCTAGTAGCCCATCGTCCTCTCCTAGTCATAATGTTTCAATCACTAAATCACCATCAGCTCTTAGAGTGACTGTACCTACTGAACTACAAGGAGTATCTTACATAATGGTATTATGCCAAAAAGGTAATCAAATCCATCTATGTGTTTTATTTTATTAATAATTAAACATTTGTTAAGCATTAAACTAAGATTTATTGTAGAGTGTTTTCATAACGATTTATTAATTTATAAGAATAAGTCAAAATACCAGCCTGCCCCCCTCCTTACAACCATATAAAATACTTTACCTTGGCAGAAAACTAATAAGATGTTACAATCATGATTATATTTTTTAGCTATTATTTTATTAATTTTGTATTATATACTTATTATTAATTATTTTAACTGAATCCAAAATTGATTTTTAAGTCTCTTTATACGAAACTATCACTAGAGAAAGTTCTGTAAAATATCTAGGTATTCATCCAGATCAAAGACCATGTTAACATGGGCCACTCACATCAAAACCAAAAGAAAATCAATGAAAATAAAACTTCATAAACTTCGTCAACTTCTCCGTTCTAAAATATTACTTAGTGACAAAACTCTTGTATTCAAACAATTAATTCGTCCTGCATTGACTTAGGGTATAGAAATCTGGGGCTCAACCAAAAACTCAAATCTAAATCTTCTTCAATCCTTTTAGTCGATCAGTCTCCGTCTTCTGACAAATGCACCTTGGTATGTTAGTAATCATACAATCCATGAAGACCTGAATATTCCAACTCTTCTCACCCTCGCTTCAACACACTATAAAAAATTGCATTCCAAAACAAATAATTATCCAAACCTGCTAATTTCTAACCTCTCCTCTAAGACTCCCGGATAACCCTCCCCGTCGACTAAAACGAAATTGGCCTCATGATTTACTTCGCTAAATAATTACGAAAAAAAAAAAAAAAAAGTCTCTCTATGTAATGTATTAATATGATAAATGAATATTTTAAAAACTTATTATATTTTTTAATTTGATGCTTTAGATCAAGAAAATATTTTTAACACTTCATTTAATCTACTGGGTTCAGCTCCAGCTACTCCTAATCCGGACATGCATTGGCAACAAAAATTAGAAGCTGCTCAAAATGTATTGTTTTGTAAAGAATTGTTCAATCAGCTTGCCAAAGAAGCTGTTCAATTGCAAGCAACTATACCTCATATGGTTGTTGGAAATCAAATTTCAGCTACAGTATGTGAATGAAAAAAAAGTTATACATTTAAAAAAAAACTATGCTTTAGAACTATAATTTTATATTATATTGTTTAATTCTTATATAGGTATTTCCTGGTATCCAGTTAATAATCGGATTATGTCATAGTTCAACAAATGGTAACCCCAACACTATATTACCATCTAAAACTGATCATGATCATGTACTAGAACACTCTCTGCATCAACTTTTAAGAGAAGTACACCACAGAAATACTCATCAACCATTTCCGCATCCTTCTTCAGGGCCATTAGGTCCAAGTAAACGCCGTGCAGTTGCTGGACCTAATGCTGCCGATCGTTTTGAATTGTTAGAAATGTCTAAAAGGTAAACAAAAAGATTTATACAAATAATTTAAGAGTTAAATCATTATTATTGTTTTTAATTCAAATTTCAGCCAAACATTATTAGAGCAAATTATAGAACAAGCTCAACACTTTTTTATGAGATTACGTACAGAATATGTTATTGATACATTAGCTAAAGAAGTAATTTTATTTTATTATATTTACTAAGAAAATATATAACCTGTATATTACTCATAGGTTAAAGATCCAATTATAATTTCACATTGGAATTCATTGAACTCTCCAACACAAGCTTGTGTTAAAGTCACTATTGTTTCACACGGATTTGACTGTATTTGTCGAACTTCTTTAGTTGTGCACGTAATGAAAAAATCATTAAAATGTATTTGCCGTGATGGTCGAGTAATGTATTTATCATATGAACCACAAGAATTAAGAGATCTCATTTTTTGTCAAGTAAATATAAATCTTAACTAATTTTAAATATTCATAAAAAATGTACATAATATTTGTTGTTTATGTAAAATAAAAACTGTTGTAGATTTATCAACATCAAATAATGGGAGTACAATCTGTAGCTAAAACACAAGGATGGCAATTCTTAGCTAGTTCTTCTCATCTTGGCCTAGGTCCAGTTGAGCCTATGGGAAATGCTAGCTCATGTCTCTTAGCTTCACCAATAGGAGATAGGTAAGATTAAGTGATAGAATTCGTAATAAATATAATTATATTATTTTATGAAATTAATCATTTTAAATTTTACTTTAGGTTAATTTCTGTGAAATGTGAACCACAAGGCAATGTCAGTGTGAGTATTGCGCATTCACCAAAAAAAGACTTCTTTGGAGGCCAATTGGTAAAAGAAAGAAAGTGGGAAAATTTGGGAGGTTCATTTAAAAAGGTTAGGTGGGACAAAATGGAAGGTAAAAACTTTTTAAACAAAATTGAACTTTTAATGGCTAGTTTAACCAATTCTACCTAATTTGTCAACAAAATCCTTGTTGATGTCAAAAAAGTAAAAAGTGTAGTATAATTTATGTTGTATATAATTTTATTAGTTAGTTTAATATAATTAATTCTTTCTATGGGAAAATAAATATAATTTTTACTATAGTAATGTATCAGTATCAAAACTATTTAATTTATATGTAATAAGTATTGATAATAATAAATTTTTGGTACGAGTTTACTTACCACTTAGTCATTTCATAACTTGTATTAGTGTGTTACTTTAAATTATTTGTTAATCAGGTCAGTAATTTATTATATTTGACATCTATAGTAAGTAATTCTCCTTTGTGTGATGTAACTCAGTGGCTATATCATGGGGAGCATTTTTAAAATTTTCAAACTCAAAATATTGATTATCAAATTATTTTTGTTAAAATTTGTTCATGTCAGATGACCAAATTCAAAACTAATAGCTCTATCAATAATTTGTTCAATATTGAATGAGGATAATAACTAATAATTGATTAGATAAATGTTAAAACTGTTAACTGGTGTGTACTGTTTTTTTTTTATCACTTTTGTTGGTCACAATAACTCATAGGTAGATAGTATTAGGGGTTTAAGAATAAATATTAAACTACCAATTACCATGATGAACCAACCTATTTTTGAAATTTTATATTGTTTTTTGTATTAAAATGTACACTGAGAAATGTACTCTAAAAATTTACAAATACCATTAACTTAAACTTTTCTAACTTGATCAATTTTACTTAGAATTATATAAGAGACTTTTGGAACACACTGTATATTCTTTTTATCAGACAAATATAGGGTTTTTGTTTTTACTATTTTTCTTCTATCAATACTTACCCTCTCATATTTAAGGTGTTGGCTGAGCAACACATGGACCCTAGTTACACACCACTGATAAATAGTGTACCCCAATTAAAATCCTGCATACATAACTATACAGTACAGTAGGACACATATGGCCGCAACCTTGTTAATACGTAATAATTCAACATTTTTAAGTAAAAATCTTAAACAATTTTAAAAAACCCGAATTTTAGTGTAAATTTTCATAAAGCCCTAAAATGATGCCAAAAAGGAAAAAATAACCTTATTCTGATTCAATAATACATGATACATTCATAAATTGTTAAACGAGCATAGCGTAGCTATAGCTGTGCATCAAAATCTCAGCTCCAATTATGTGATTTGGTTTAATCAGTATCTAATCGAAGCAATCATAATTTTTCGTAAATATAGGTTTGAGGACTTGATTACAACTAACTGACCCTAATAAATATATCCTTGTAAAAAATCTCTTATCCGACCATGTGCTGACGTCTATATATAATGTAAGTCTACAAAAGTTGTCGATATTAAAATACTGTAAATAGAATGACAATTGTTTATTACCATTGGACACAGATCTAATTTATAATACCTAGTATGTACTATGTAGTCATGTAATATAACTCCAAGGACCAAGAGCGACTGCAGAATAAATTCCACTCAGAGCGAGATTAAAATCCAATAGCCAAATTACCTAGTATATTATATTTTGGTATACTGTAAGTATACAATCTAAATATCATAGAATAGGTAGGTAGGTATTGAAATGTTAACATCAATGTATTGTTATTACTTATTTGTAATACGATTAATGATTATATTAAACCTATATTATGTTGTGTGGGTGGATCCGATATCTATTGTATGGAAAATACACGAATAATCAATCGTTGTTTAAACTTAAGAAAATAATTTCTTCAAACAACGTTTAGGTACTGAATTATGTAGATTAAATAACTAATAAAGGATAATTCAAATACAAATTTTTGAAGGGGTTAATCTTGCATACTCTCTGAAAGTTTTACCCGATATTCATCTTCGCAATTTACTAGTGCACAATCTTGTACTTAAAAGTGCATCAAATTTTAAGTTTTTGTTTTAGAATAAAAAAAGTTGACGATATCCAATATTCTAACGTTTATAATTTATATTATATGTATTTATTAAATTTTATAATTTTATATATAATAACAATCTCTAACGACTTCTGTTACTTTGTTATTATTCACTTATTGTATTAATCATTGAAACTTAAAATATTCCACATTTTATGTACATACTACGGCTACGTAATAAAATGTAAAAAATATTTGGACTAATTTTAATTTATATAGTTTTTTTTTTAATTATTGATAAAACAGTTAAGGCGTCCAAAATTGAATATGAGATCTCACATACTATAATACCCATAAGTTATTATCATAGCAATTTAAAAATATTGAAAAATAATGCAGTCATATTTTTTTATAAGTGAAGAAATACAATACAAAATAATGAACATTTAGAATTTATTTTGTAGTTAAAAGCTTGTAAAATGTTGAATTTTCAATTTAATACATTGTATGAGGTTTCTCAAAATTTGTCATTATACAGAAACCTACACTTCTCAAAAATACGAAAGGGCTTTTTTTGATCAACATATTTCAAGCTATAATATTAAATTTTTATTTCAACGAAAATTATCAATTTTATTTTAGGTTCAAAAAATATTATTTGTTGGGACTTGAAACTTTTTGTTGCTTAATTTTTTATTATATGCGTTTTGTTGTTGGCAGAAATTAGTTCAAAGTATTGTATTAGTAATAGCAATTAGCAATATTAAAAGGACAAAGGTATAGAGTAAAAATATTGTTAGAAATTGTATAGACTGACCTACCGTCTTAGTATTGTAATAAAAACATAGCATTATGCCAATTTATTTTAGATTAAATGCTATCAAACTAAATTTTATAAAAAAAATAACTCGGCCATTAATTGAACGCCCGTGTAATAATTCATTTTTGCAATTGATTAAAAAAAATATGGAGGTACAATTAAATATTATATATTTGTTGTAATGAAGTTCTAGTAAATTATACGAGTATGTAATCGTAGACATCGTACCAATACCTAGTACCTATCACTGTATCAACGTAAGACGCATAATACTATAACATAAATAATATAATAGCAGGTAAAGTAAAGTGAAACTATTTTAACTCATGTAGGATTGTAGGAAAGTGGCAATTCGCAATATGACGTGCTCAGCGGTGTGGGATTTCTACTCGTTTATTATAATATAGGCAAGGTAAGTAAACAGTTAATTATAATGCAATTGCAGAAATATACCTGTTGACTATTGTACATATTTTATACAATATGCTAATCTACATACAACATAATGCATAATAATATAGTCATGTAGGTGATGGACATTGGGCGATATGGTGATGCACTCAGAGACAGTTTTTTCAAGCTCTTATTAATACGTAGTATTTTTTATTATAGTCATTAGTCACTACGTATTTGTGTAACTAATACCTACCAACTACCTGCCACCTGAATCTACCTATTCGGTGGTTTAGGTATTATAGAATGTACCTATAGACAACCGTTTATCAAGGTGATTTTAGTGAAACTACAATAAGTATAATAATTAATTATTGTAGATAATTTGTTTTTAATAATAATAATACAAAACTAAAACAAATGGTTATTTAATTTAAAATTTGATACCCTATCAATATTCTGACTATTTACAGAAATATATGTTCATAACTACATAAGAAATAAGGTAACTCGGTCTGTTGGATGTACTCTTAATCTTGATGCTTAGCAGTTAGCCAGCAACTTCTGTCTGTCTGTCTATGTTATTACTAAGCGGTTTAAATTGCATTTATCTGTAGACTGGTGTAATAAGTAGTATAGATAGCGTAGTAGGTATAATCATATTAAATAGTTTAATATAATACATATAATATATACGTCCAAGCAGTGATAAATTAAAACGATAAACAGAATATAATCATTATAAAATATAATATTTCATTCAATATATATATACTATATTATATTGTGTACCTATATAAATATGAAATATGTAGGTAGGTCCATCATGGTCAATGATATAATTTATTATAATGAGCAGTTCGCACGCGTGTCTTTCGATTTAAAAACCTACGCCGCAGTAGTATAAATTACAATATTTAATACATTATTCGTGTCTTGTTGAGTCTTGGGTACGTAGTACGTACACTGTACACATCAAATGTAGGTACAATATTATTATGATCTATTATAAAAATTCCATCAGCCGAGTATTTTTATCGAAAATCGAAGTCGAACCGCGTTTACATAGGTACATTTCATGTCCTATACCTACCTATATATATATAACAGCATATATATACGGCAGCGGCCGTATATTAGAATAGAATGGTATTATAATTATAATGTATAAGTTAATATTTTTATTCGTTTATCAATTATTATTGCTGAACGTTGTTCACGACTGAGCATTGTCAGTTGTCACAGTCGTAAAATTTTAATCTCGCCGTAAGTCATATTGTTGTACATAATTGTATTATATTGATAGGTTAATCGTCTACGTATAGGGCATCATTTATTACCCTCACACGCTTAAAAATTAAATTTAAATGATTCTCCCCTTTGCACTCTGCATTTGGAAGAATCCATCTGCGATTTGTCTCATATTCTTTTCGACTGCCCCTCACTTGCCATTAAAATTAAACGCCAGGACTTAGTTACTTCTCTTATCTCCTTGAATGTTCCATTTAATCTCTACTGTCTACTCCATTCTAAATTCTAACTCCGAACAGGTCATTATTATTATTATTTCTTTTAGTTATATACTTATACATTATAATTGTTGAGCTCATTTTCAAATAGAAGCTAAAAAAAATTATATTGATGATAAAATAACGCGTTGCTAGCGATCGTGGACTTGGCGGTCCCTAAATTATTGGAAAATATCCAGAGTATAAAATATTTATTTTTACACACATTTTCAATATCTCAATAAATTTAAAAAATATTATTTGGTTAAAAATAAAATAAAAACAATTATAATTTATAAGCAATTATTATCTGATGATTTGTATCAAGTTGTAAATACTATTATAGGGCAGTAGGTATTCACAATCTTGCTATCATCATTACATTACATCGAAAGTGAATAAGTGAAACGATTAAAATTATTTTTCACGGTATAATGTCAAGTACCTATTTATATGTAATTAATACATTTAGGGCCGCGGGGAAAAATCTGGTAATACCCACTCGGCCCCTCCGAATTCTATCAAATATCCGCATATATTATATAAAATGTATATAATATCATCTATATAGAATAATATAGATTATAGGACGTGCGTTCGCAGGCATTGTACGTTTAGCACATAACACACGTACGCAATTTGATATTTTTTTAAGTAAATACCTTAATAAGTTTATTGTTAATAATATATTGTATGAAACTATTAATAATATGTGTTACGCTTTAATCTAATAAGTAATAACATAATAATATTATTACGATCGGAGACGGTACGGCGTCTGCCACGGACTATCTGGAAACACTGTGAAATACTTGTCTATGACTGTGGCACTGCGCTGCCGACTATTTCCGCTACAGGTCTTGGCACCCTGCGCGTGGTCGGCTTGAGCGGCCAGCGCGCTCGTCTTGGCGCTCGCTCATCGCCAGCAGCAGCTGCAGCTTCTCCCTCCTTTATCTATTTGTTTTGTTTTTTTTTTTCGTTTTCATTTTTTCTCGTCTCGTATCTCGTTCACATTGCAGTCATTGCACATCCGAAGTTTTATTTTTACACTTTACTGCTCTGGTTGTGCCTCTGTTGTTGTAAGTCCTGTGAGTCGCAGCGTCGTCGTTGTCTTCGCTACCACCTGGGCAGAGTCGTGGACGGTACGACAAGAGCACAGAAAACCGCATCGTCCATTTCGAGTCTGGCGACAAATAATGCCCCTTACCCGCATTACACTGGTAAATCGAATTTTCAAAATACCAATTGCGTGTGTAATTTACACCGTGCACACTCGACGAACGAAAAATATTTGATTTAATAGCGCCTCTGGTATGCCGTGGTCGCAAATCGTGGCCACCTTCCGGTGTGTGCGGCGTTTCTGCCTTGTATTTCTTTACTGTAGTGTTTAGTTTACGTGTGCACGGGGTTTCTGCCTTGTATTTTTTCGTTTTAGTACCTATTTAATTTTTCGTGTGCATGTCTCTCGTCTGACAATTGTATTCGCATGCAATCATTGTGTTATTACTATTATCATTGTGTTTGTCCGACCAAGATTCCTAGCTCAATTCTTGTTATTGTTGTTCCACACGCTCTTACTGCACATATTATTTGTTGGCATGATTTTGTAACTCACTTTAGTTGATTTCAGATGTGTGCGCTTGTTTGTTATTGTAATTGTTAATAAATTGTGAACCGATTGATAATGGACCTGAATGATAAACAATCTAATATCCCTGATCTCCATCTTAGTGATGTCAGTAAGTAAAAAAATAATTATTCATTATTTAAAAGTTAAACAAATGTATTATATAGGTTGGTAGATAATGTTATTTCGTGGTCGTACTAATATTGTGTTTATAATTGATAACAATATTTTGCTTTTAGTTTTTTGGGGCTTTGGAAAATACTTTGATTACAAAATCTTCAGGATTAGGAAATTAACTTATAACTGAAAAGTATACATTCTATGGTTAGATATTTAATTGTTCCTGAATTTACTTAATGTTGATATTGTGAGTTTCCAAAATGTTTGTATTCACTTGTTTTCTGTTAAATGTCATTGCTTGTGCATGTTTAATGTTTAATGATCCATTTGTTGTCTGTTGCTTGTTGTGTTGATTGCATCATATATATTTTTAATTGTTAAAACCTGTGGAAATTTAGATATTCAATAGGTACATGTAATATTATATTGACTTATTAAGTCAGGCCTGGATTTCAAAAATAATGTCCTTTGGGGGCAAATAAAAATGGGCCCCACATATATAATTTACTATTTATTTACTTTACTTAATATTATATAAATATATCTCCTAAAACATTTTTTAATTTAATATGTTACAGATGTAAAATATTAAAAAAAGCAACTACACCTATAGACTTTGTTTAAAATAAAAAATCTAAATACATTTATTACTTGTAATTTATTATTCATTTAATACTAAGTAAAAGTATAATTTACATATTACTTGTCTTACTTAAAACATTGTTAAAAGAAAAACTTTAAAAAGTCAATATTTTGCTTAGGTAATATTATACTAATATATATCTATGCTACGTTTGTATTGTACTGCAAATTCTACAACTGTTGTTCATTGACGTAACAATTACCAAATAATAAAACATAAGGCATACCTACTTAAGAGGACGCTACCCATGCGTTTGCTGTCTCCGTCTTATTACACACATACAACATAGAACATTTCTGTTCACTAGATTCAATAGTGTGCTGTTAGTTTTGATATTAGACTGAATTGACCTACTATCAAAGTTTTAGGTAAGAACATTATCTATGCTTAAGCGTTGGCTAATTTTTGGATATCTTAATTTTCAAGCGAGATATGCACATTTTTGATTTGTGTTATTTCACATACTTGTATCTTGCTTGAAAATAAAAATATTGTAAATCCGCCGACGTTTAAGAGCATAGATAATGCTCTAAAAGTTTGATAATACTTAAATTCACTCTAATATCAAAACTAACAGCACGCTATTACAACTAGTAAACGAAAATTTGATTTTTCGTAAGTTGGTAAGACGGAGACAACAAACACGTGGGTAGCATCCTTTTAATTAATAATCACAATTTTAAGTAAAAACATTGTATCAGTTTTCACATATGACTTTTAATACCCATCACATAGATACATAAAGTGAGCACTATATTTATTTCTCATCTGAGCTATTGTATGATCATTGATTTTATAGTATAAGAATATATTATATTATAAAACCAATAGTATATGGTTAAATAGTCTATAATTAGATTAGTATATATAAAAACTATACATTTCTTTTCGCTTACCTACCTTAACCATTGACATGCACACGGTGTGACATAAACATACTTCAATATTTAATATTTTCTAGCATAATTTTTTTTTATATTTATTTTATTTAATGAGGCATTGAACTATAGAATTCTTTGGTTTTTTCTGGGGGGCTGATAACCGTGTGTCCCTGGGTACACGCCCCCTCTGCCCCCTACTAAGTCTGGGCTTGTACAAAATAATTTGAAATGTATTTTATTAAGTGTATAAGTAATGTCAGTAATATTAGATAAGTACCTAGGTCTTTTTAGAAGCAATTATTATTATTGTCATTAAACATATTAGTTGAGTCTGAAAAAATATTTTTTGTTGGTTTTATTATTTCTTATTTGGTATATTAGTTAAAAGTAAAAAAATGTTTTTGAAATCTGGACAGATACCTAAAAATCTCACTAGAAATATTTTGCATACAAGTTTTGCTTGAATTGCCTAGGATTTTTATGATAATACAAATGTAATATTAAATAAAATTATTACATTTGAAAAAACAAAATATTCATATTTATCATAGTATAATATATATATATACATAAATATTATTAAGGGACATTGTTTATTACCGTTAGTGTAAATAATGTTTCTCATTTTTTATAACTATTCAGACCAATAGGAATCTTACAGATATAAACCATTGAAACTGTCATTTAAGAGATGTTAGCGCACTATTTGTGTTATTTCTTCGACATACCAAATTTATGTACAGCGGGACCAACCCTATTTTATTATTTTTGGAATTGGAGTGAATATTAGATGTATTCATCTTTAGGTTAAGAACATTACCTGAATAGCTCTACGTTGGCTATTTTATGATATTAAAATTTTTATGTAAATCATGAGCATGTAAATTATTACTATTCAGAAATGCTTTTCTAAAATGTATGAAAATTAAAATATTGTTAAAACGAGTCAACTTCGCAACACAGGTAACGTTAATATGTGGGTAACTTGATAATAAGAAAAATTCAATCTAATATAATAATTAACAACACAGTTGTGGTTCTGCTAAAAGTAAATTCGCCATATTACACTTGGGTCTCAGAGTTGAAAATAAATGGTGCTCTCAACATTAAGTTATCCTCTACAACTTCCAAATATTCTCTTTGTACCATTGTTTGGAATTAGTAATACTTAAAACAATTTCATTAGATATTGTAGGTACTGTATGTATTTCTAATTTATTTAACTCATCTTAAAATAGTTTATGTATTCTTAATAAATATTATTATAACTAACTACATGAACATTTTTAGTTGAGGTCATTGAAGAGCACGTAAGAACTGACACTGTGCAACAAATGGACGGTTCATCATCTAATAATGGGCGAAGACCTCCAACTTCACCATATATAAAAATCGTTGAACAGCCTGCTTCCAAAGCTTTGAGGTTTAGATATGAGTGTGAAGGTAGATCAGCTGGGAGTATACCTGGAGTTAATAGTAGCACTGAAAATAAAACCTACCCAACAATTCAAGTAATGTCACAAATAAATCATTTTTATTAATTTGTTAAATATTTTTTTCTTATTGCAATAATATTTTGTGATTTAATTTTCAGATAGTAGGCTATAAAGGCAGGGCTGTTGTTGTAGTATCATGTGTTACAAAAGATAGACCATATAGGCCTCACCCTCATAATCTTGTGGGACGTGATAACTGCAAAAGAGGAATTTGTACTATAGAAATCAATAATGAATCAATGACGGCAAGTTTTCAGAATTTGGGAATACAATGTGTAAAAAGAAAAGATATTGATGAGGCACTCAAAGTACGAGAAGAAATAAGAGTAGATCCATTTAGAAGTAAGTAAATATAAAATCATTAAATGTATCCAAATACTATTTAGTTATTAGTCTAATATTTTAACAACAAGAATAGAAATTATGTACATGTATTTTTTAAATATTTTACAGCTGGATTTTCACATAAAGAGAACCCAACTTCAATCGACTTAAATGCAGTAAGGTTGTGTTTTCAAGCATTTCTTGGTGGTACACAAAAAGGAAAATATAGTATCCTTGAACCAATTGTATCAGATCCAATTTATGATAAAAGTTAGTTTGTTTTATCTTTATACAATTACAATACTAGTATCCAACAGCGACTATTTTAAGTAATTTATATAAACTTTGATTTATTATTTTTAGAAGCGATGTCGGATTTAGTGATATGTAGATTAAGTGATGCAGCAGCTTCAGTTGTAGGTGGTAGAGAAATCATATTATTATGTGAAAAAGTAACAAAAGGTAAAATTAAATTAAAGATTTAGTTTATGATGCTCTAATTATAATGTGCTAATTATTTAGATGATATCCAAGTAAGATTTTTTGAAGAAAAAGATGGTGTATGCATTTGGGAAGGCTATGCGGATTTTCAAGCTTCAGATGTACATAAACAAGTGGCTATTAGCTTTAGGACTCCGAAGTATAAAATAATGCAGGTAAATTTAAATAATAATTTTTTTTATTTTTAATGTACTATTTTACATATTTATGGTTTAATATTTTGAACACACTAAAAAAAAAAAAAATTATTTTACTCTTTTAATTTAGATTGATGGCCCTGTAAATGTATGGATTCAGTTAAAAAGACCTTCAGATGGCATGTGTAGTGAAGCTCGTCCATTTTTGTTCACTCCGGTTGATTCAGGTATGTCCCCTCAGAAATATGATAGGCTACCAGAAAAAAATTTCAATGACTACTGGGCAGATGATCAACCAGAAGAAAAAGTACCGCTTAGCGTTTTTGATAAAAATAAATATAATGAGGATGAAGATATTAAGGTAGAAATAAAAGATGAACCTATGGAGGTCAACGAGGAACCATGTTATGACATTAACAAAGAGAATAAAGAAGATACAGTTAGTTCGTCTTCAGAAATTATGGGCGAAGATTTGCGTGGAACATACTCTAGTCTTCAAATGGCATTTAAAAATCCATGTTCAATACCTGAAAGATGTCAGAGTTACGAGGATGTTTCAATCTTACCACCCAGACCTCCTAGCAGTTCTAAACCGAAGTTTGACAATAATACTGCTCCACCGTTGCCTCCAAAAAGAGTTAAAAAAAATCCTAGACCAACAAAATATCTTCCTACGGTACAAGAAAAACCATCAAAAATCAAACTGTTGCATAAGTTATTGAGTATGCGGAAAAGAAGTAAATCGATGTGTTCATCTAATAGTAGTATCAATGAACCTATTAATGACACTCCTTTGACAGAAGCAGAAAATTATGCCTTATATACTTCCGTAGCACCTCATGCAGCCATGTCGGAGTTTGACGAATCATCTATGTATTATAGCACTGTGGAAGGGGGCACAGTTACAACTGTAAAATAATGTAATCAAAAGAAAAAGTTAACTATTATCATTTTGCTCAACATTTATTAACAAATTGTTGAAATTAAAAATAATAAACGTATCAGGGTTATAAAATAATTTAATTTAATTATTGACTGGCAGTGAATATTGAAACATTTTGCTTGTACTAACAATTCAATTTTACTAAGATTATTGAGTATAATTTAATTATAGGAGTAGAGTTAATTAAGGTCTAGTCCATAGTTGATAAATTAACATATTAACAACTTATTTTCCTCTTTTTCATTATATAAATAATTGTGTATTTTGTTTTTGATCATCATTTTCATGTTCTTTTTTCTAATATTGTTTATGGGTATATACATTTTTATATTGCAGTTAAATATTGTGAGCCAAGTTAATGTTCAAAAATATATTTTATTATTTTAAGTTTATGCAATGTTTATTGATTTTTTTATTGCGCGTTATAGATCCAGCCATGTTGAAAAGGAAAAGACAGAAATTATCTAGCGAAAGTGAACTTTTGAGGCAATTACAGAGTGACCCTAGTGAGTAAAAATAATATAAATGACATCTAAGCTTTTATAAACAACCCTGGGCGATGTAAGGTGATTTAAAAAAATTGTTACTATTCGGTGCCGGTGTCAATCAGTTTATGTCAGTTTCATTTAATTAGCATGATATTAGTATTTATAAATTTAACGAACACGTGATAATGTGTATATCTCAGTACAAGCCTAATTGTGTTTCTTTCCTTTTCTTTACATGTTCAAGTATTTATACATGTAAAAAAAAAATTGTAGTTTATTTAATATTTAGTATGTGAAAATACAAGGAGAAGAAACGAACAAATAAAATTGAGAAAATAATAAGTAAGTAAAAAGTAGGGTAGAGTATTTCTTGGTTATATGTGGTTTTCTAAAGTAGAGTTCAAAATGCTGGATGGGATATAATGTGTATTTAATTATATTTCCTATTTTATTTAAAAAAAATAAGTATTGCAATGCTTGACATACAATATGTATGTTTTTTTATGTAGCACACATATGCTTAAATGATTTATTTTCAAAATTGTTTCTTTTTTCTCAAATGAAATTTAAACTAGTTAAATCCAAAAATAAATAATACTTGACAGTTTTGCAGTCGCCCCCCCCCTCATCCTTTAAATTGAATTTAACTTAAACTTTTTTCATACATTACATGTTTAATAAAAATATTCAAGCTTGACTACCAACCCCTAGAACATTTTATATGGATACCTAAGTAGTTTATTAACTTTTCATCTAGCTCTGATAAAAAAATTATCACCCTAGTATATACAAATAATCCAGTCCAAGCTCTTTAATAATTTGAAAGTAAGTATAAGACTAATTTAATCTTAATGATATGTTTTTTTTTAATTAGATAATTAGATACACGTGGTATACCATCCTATATTAGTTATCCATTTGTTTTTCAAAATAGATTTTTTTAAGTAATTTTAGATCATTATCATCTTTTTTACACTATTTTCTTGGTGATGTGATTTTTCATGTGTAGATTGTTATTTCTGTTTGTAATTTACCAATTGTAATTGCTTTTTTTGTTAAGTGTTTCCAACAGTTACATTTGCATGCTATTGCTTTTGTCATTTTTAAATAGTAACAAAACACTATTTTTATTACCAATTCTATTATTTTAGGACTTATGGCTCAGTCTTCTAATTTTATTGATGGAATGGTTATTGACCAATTGTCTATTTCTGTACCAATCAAAGAAGAACCAGGTTTGAATTATACATTAGAATTTTCACGTTCAAAAATTAATATTCACTCATTCTTATTGTATAGAAACTAGTCCAAATCCTTATAGTGGTTTATATCCACTTTCAAATTCAAGTGTTCTTGGTCAACATTCACCTTTGTATAACTCAAGAACACCTTCACCACTTGAATATCAGTTCCCAAATGTAAATTCTAACTCATTGTATGGGCAGACTTCATTACTGAAAACCAATATTCGACCACCTTCAGGTAAAATAATTATCATTCTATCTGATGTTGTAGGAATATTAAGAAGATGAAAAAAAACTATATAATATGTACTAGCTAATATCAAACTAGCAATAAAACATATATTGTATGTTAATACAGTACTGCTAGGTGTACAAAACTTAATATGGTTATGTTCAGGGCTCGTAAGTTCATGCACTAAAAAGTTCAAAAATATGCATCATGTAAATTATTTATGAGCAAATTTAAAAATAATAAGAATATATCCATTAATTTTAAAAGTATTTTATTCCTTTTAATTTTTATATATTTAACAATCAAAATTAATAAAATTAATACTTGTGAAGTTCATATAATCATATGGATTTGTCATATTAATTTTAATTAGGTAAACTTTTTTTGTCTAATTTTTGTACACCATTATCCTGCACCTACAATGAAAATATTTGGAATGAAATATTAGTTATTTGACATTTTCACGACTTGTACTGTTAAACAACTCATCGGCGACTGGCATGTGCAAGAAAACTATACTTTACCAGGGTACAAATTTGTAGATGCGGATTGGTAAGAAACATTGTACAGGTATCGTTTCGACGAGGGACTATACATAGCAGAGGATGGTAGTGGTAGCTATAAAATTGTTTCCGCGGTACTAAGTAAAACGTATAAAATCTAAATAGGGAAATACTAGAAAAGTAGGTAGTCACACGAAAATAAAAATAAATCAAAACACTATCATTCAGTAAACGGGAAAGTAAATAAGAAACAAGAAACATTTCAAATATTTTTCAATACAATTTTTTTAAGAAATAATATAATAATAACTCTAAAAAAACGATTATTTGCCAAATATGCCTTTACACCCAAAACATGCAAAAACATGTACTATTAAACTTCATATTATTATTACTATTGTTATGAAATGGATTTGTATCTCAGTTAGCATATTTTTCTGGGTAGCAAAAAAAACATGCAAATGCATGAACTTACGAGCCCTGGTTATGTTGAATAATAAAAAAGAAAAAGCTTAAAAAGATAGTATGATCATTGATTTTTTAAAGTTTATAAACAATGGTTAAGAGGATGTCGCACCCTCTGCAACATACCAAATTTTCAGTTTCAAAAGGTCCTAACTTACTTAAAAATTATAATACCAATAAAGGCCTGAATGAGACCCTGGATAATAATCTTACCTCTACATTTTAAAATGGGTTAATTATAATGTTAAAACTAAAAACACGCTATTGGAACTGGTGAACAGAAATTTGGTACGACGGACGCCTGTAAGACGAAGACCACACAAAGGCTGCGACCCTCATTTTTTAATTTAATATGAATCAGTGTTCTTGATTGCAAAAGCTAGTTAGTATCCAATAGCCTTTTTTCAAAAATATTTGATTAATAATTTAAATGTATATTTACATTTATATTATTAATGTGTTCGATGTTGGTTGTGTATTAAATCAACGATACATAATATTTTACATTTTGTCCAAAATAATTTCTTGTTTGTTAAACAATTTTTAAATCCAGATTTAAAAGTTTAAATATTCTCTTATCACTTTTACCTCAAATTTTTTCTTAAATACATGTAATTTTAATAGTTTTAATGGAATTGTGCAGGAATTCAAACTAATTGCGGCACAATAAGTGGTTGCACTATTACAGAAGTGTGTCCTACACTTAACAGTCATAATCCAACATCTCAAAAAAATTATGCTCCACCAACTACCATAACTATAACACCTTTACCATGCCCAACAGAAGGCAATAATGAGCCTAATCTTATGGAAGCTACATTTTCAAGCTTAGATCGTTTAGATTCTAGTGATTTAAGGGAATTTACCTTGTTGGAAGACAGTGAACATGTGTTGTCTGCCAATTTATCTGCTAGTCTACATTTAGCAGAGAATAGTGCTGCTCATGGAAAGTCCGATCAAGAAATAGTTGTCCAAGACAATATAAATATGTCTGACAGTTTTGATAGAATTGCTGACAACACTCTTAATGAATTCTGTGAGATTTACACTAAACGTAATTAATCATTGATCGTTAAAATATCTAATTTATAATTTTGTTAGGTAAAATATTATATATAATAAACACTGTTTTTCTTTTTACAATAATTCTATACAAATTTTATCCACTTGACATCTTTTTTTGTAAATAAACTGTCAAATGTTTGCAATTGAAGAATGGACATCTGTTGAAAATAATATATAAAATAAAATGTTGACCAACTTAAAGTTACCATAAGAGTTAATATATTTTTTATTTTACCTGTTTCCTAATATATTTCACTACTAATTCAATTTTTTCTGGGTCATTACATTCTTTATTGAATACTCTACGCCATACCATGCTGGCTAAGACCATATCATTAGTGAGCCATCCTTCATCATAACCTACTAACGCCCCTCGTAATTGATCACTTAATTCCTTTATTTGACGATGTCGGACATCTGCATTTACCTAATAATATTAAAATTATTATTTATTAGTATATTTTGTATTATGAAAGTTCCTTTTTGTTAACTAGTAATAATGTTACTTAAAAATTATGATAAATCTTTTATTTTCTCAAACAATATAAGTTAATAAATAGATCTGTATGTTAAAAATGTAATATATTATGAGTCATAAATACGTGTATTTTTTTAGCTATATAAGAGCAACTTGTCTTTGAAAAAACTTACGGTTGCTAATTTCTTAGAACGAAACTCAACATCATTCCATAATGCTTCCATGATAAAATTTCTTATCATTGTTCCTTGGGTACCTTCATGCATAAAACGAACAAATATCATCCATAAGTGTAGTTCTGTTATAATAAACCAAGAATTAAATGTATCCGGCAAATCAAGTTCTGAAAATGAAATACAGTTTTTAGAAAGTAAATAGAATATTTAATTTAAAACTCATTTTATTACTTATCATGATTTGATCAAAAGGAATTTGGTCCACCAATTTTTCATATAAAATCCAACTATTTGCTTCATATTTCTATAAAATACCAATATTAAAACAATAATCATAAGTTATTAATAATATACTAACATGAAACATTTTGATTATATGATATTATGATATGTTTACTTACAGACTTATTTAATGGATTCATTATTTGAAATCTGTTGATAAAATCAGAAATCTTACTTTTAGTATTAACACCAACAAAGTCTGTGACAGCATGACGTTTAGCAATTGTGAAGTTTGTATTGTTTGGATAAATTAAGCCATTCGATTTTATAGCAACACAACAAACTGTTCTAGACTGGAAAGCCAGTATACTTCTAACTGGCACACACAACTGAAAGAAAATACTTAATTATTAACTTGTCATATTTTGGGACAGAGTTAATCTGCAAGTTTGTTGAATTTATACCAATTCATAAATAAACTATGGATCCTTTATGTATTTAAAAACAAAATAAGTTAAGTATACAATTAAACGTATCTGCTTTTTTCTCTACTTAAGATAACTAGTAACATAAATAAATAAATAGATCTATTGAGTCATGCCTAGTAATATGTTAAAGGGTGACTAATACAACTATCTAGTAATAATTGGAAAACATTACAAGTCAAAATATTGTAGTGCAACAATTAATTTATAAGCTAAAAACATGATGTATCATAGTTTTAATTTATTCTATAAAAATATATCTACCTGCAGTAAAAAAGTAATTTTTTTGTTAAGTGAAAATAATTAAAAATGTATTATGATTCTAAAAGAATAAAAAAAAAATTTTAAATACAATTTTTATGTTTTATAACAGCAAGGGTTTGAAGATGAATGTAAATTTATAATAGTGAGAGTGTAAGTGTTAAATATGGTATGAATTAATAATATAAAACTAGTACCTAATAGATACTTTCTATTTCTTTGAACTAAGATAAACTTAATAACATATAATAACATAATAAGTGATCGTTGGTAAATAATTATTTTCATTAATTTATATTAATACCTACTTAGCCGTTAGTAATCATAAGTTACTTTCTAACATGATAATTATGATTTAAACGTTTAATCAAAGTAAGTAAGCAGGTAGCAAGCTTATAAATTTCAATTATAAATCATATGATGAGTGAAGTGCTCAAAATGAATATTATTAGGAACAGAATAGTTTGTGTGAAGACAAGACTTACCATTTGAGTGAACTTAACACGACGATGTACGGCTAATTAATTTATGATGTACCTATAATTTAAGTATTAACTAATTAAATTTGGAAATTCCGAATATTGCGCTCAGTTTTGTAATAATAATTAGGTTTTGTTGATAGGTTGGAGACGGTCTGACAGTAGTTCACGGTCTCGTCGATGAATTGGTACTAACGAGTAACGGGGCCTCCGAAGTTGGAAGTTCGAAGTCGGGGCTAGTGTAGGTACCTTCAGAGTAAGTTTCTATATCATAAAACGGTGCAGTGCATATTCTATGGTGCAGAGTGAACGATAAGCAATGGCTTAACTTGATAACGCTTATCTGTCGAGTTGGAGTAGATTATTATTATTATGGTATATATGTATTATTATGGTTGTATCACAAAATTGATTTCATTCATATTATATTATGATGGTCGTGTAACCGGTTATCAACAACGAACCAGGGTATAGACGAAAACTTGGAGCATACGCGGGTGTTACGAGTGATAAGCGATAAGCGAGAAAACTGGAGAAGAAAATCAGACACCGTACATTAGTACAATATCGCCGCAGACGAAGTCGACTGTCGAGTGACGACGAATGACGGCCGACGTCAATCAAATAACAACATTAATAACAACAACAACAACAGCAACAACAACAATAATACACGTACTAATAACGACGAGCAGCAGTAGTGACAATAACTTTAAGTCCGTCGGGCCGCCGCGAGTCTCCTCGCGCAAGTTACCGTCGCTGCTGCGGCTTCTCAGCCGACTACCGAGTCAAGTCGGCGCGGAAGTTACGTGCGTGCGATCTGAGCCCGTCCCGTTTCTGTGTTGACGGCAATGCGCTCCTCCGGCCAATCGGTGTTTGGTCAACGTACGCTCAGACGTGTTACCCTATGCGTATCCGCCACCGTCGCGGATTGAACGCCGTCCATCTGTCCGGGTAATGGTCTCTAACCATGGGCGCGCAGCAGACCAAGGATCGCGCCCTGACCTCGGGATCGCTGACCGTGCGCAGCATCAGGTCCAAGCCGCGGTTTTCCAATGTCAAAGACGGCAAGAACCAAGGGCTGAACATATTCACCGAGCACAGTGGTGAGCATGCGTTACTCGTGTATTAGGCATTAAATGTGTCATTATAGATGCATTTGATGTGAGTCACAAGCTTTATCAGTGTCCACAAACTATGACTATAAAATTAAAATATTTATATGCTACCCATGAACCTACTATCGAATTAAAATCATTTACAATATTTATTGTTGTGCTGGGTAAACGGCCAAAAGAAAAAAAATAAGATAGGTGGTAGGTTCTCTATTAGATCGAAAACTCAGTCTGATATGTTTTTGTTTTCAAATAGGAACAAAGGTACAATGTACAATAATATTAACAATATTAAAACACACTTTCTAATAGGTTTTGCGAATAAAAGGCAACCAACACTTGTAAGATTGTTAAGTAAAATATTAATAACTTTATTAATGTACATTTTTACATTAGTTTATCAAGAACCGCTGGGGGATCATGTTACATCCAACAATTCAAGTACAAAATATGTACGATTAAGTCATAAATATATAAGTACCTTACTATAAAAATAAGTTTATGGTGTATTATTACAAGCTAAACGTAAATATTGTATTTAATAGGTAGCTTATAATAAATTTAACCAACACTTATCTACTAAATTTATACCTCAAATTTACTAAGTTTTTATTATGTGGCACTAAGTAAACGGGGATAATTCATGACATACGAATTATGTTTGTACAAAAATAATTGAATTAGCAAAAAAGTGAGCACCTACTTATTATATAATGAGATATAACCTATTTAAATTAAATGATAGCATAACTAAGCATAACCTAAACGGCTAAACATTGAATTGAATCTAATTAACTGAAAAATATTACAGTTTAAATTACACAATATAGGTACCTATTATCAAACTTTAAGTTGCCATGTATTTGTAATTGTTTCGGAATATACCTCATATTGATGTTAAGTACTAAATAATTTTAACTCCCTGAAATAATAATTATATGTAGGACTTAAAATTAATAATAGGTATTTTTATTTAACTTAATGTATGGTAAGTGTTGGTGATATTTATATGATATATTTAGAAAAGAGCTTGTACAATGTTATAAACACATAGCATTTAAAAATGTTCCAACTAATAATGTAGGTATAATGTTAGTATCAAGTAATTGTATTTGGTAATAAATGCATTTTATTTGAAAGTAAAGGCCATTTCTGTTCAATATGTTAAAATTATGTTATTCGTTTGACAGACTTTAATTATTTACAAAATGGATGTCTGTAGATTTCTTAAAAATACTTGAGCGCATTTTAAATATTAATTTTATAGTAGGTAATAGATTTAATCATTTAATAAATACAAGAGTCAAAATATTTGAATAACTGTTAGTTAATTTTTAAATCTATCTATTAAAAAAAAAAAGTACCTACTTAGAAGGAAAATATATGTATATTGATAATTGAATAAGACCTGATTATAGATATAACATAAACATTACACCGAATATTATACTGATATAAAATGTATTGTACCTAATTTATAAATATTTAAACATTTTTTTAAATACATTTTAGTAAATTAACACTGAGTAGTTAGTGGGAGATGCTTAGCACTGATGAAAATCTGTCAACCGACTGATTATTCTCTTTTGAGCCAGAGTATAGGTACTGGGATACTATGGGTACCTTAATTGATTTTTTGACATCTTCTATATTTATTTATTATTCAAACAAAATATATCTTGTTAATATTTGGTCGGCAGATTCATCTAATTGATCTTGTTGACAGATATGAGTACATTTATTAATAATTTTTGTAGGCCAATCACATACTTACCTACGTAAATTGTAGAATCAGTTTATAATAATCGGTTAAAGCAAAAAAAAAAAAAAATTTTATAGGTTTTTATTTTTAAATGCATATTATGAAATGTAGTAAATAATAGTTAAAATTATTTTGTAATTTATAGTTTCATTTTAAAAATCCATTTTATAAATTTATTCAAAAAATGTACCTAACTAAATGTTTAGGTATTTCAAGTTTATTTAATAATTTAAACTATAATTTATTTTTGCAGAAGCGTTATTACAAAGTCGACCTTTACCTCACATACCAGATCTTCCTGATGGCGATCCTCCTGGTACCATTCCTTCAGGAGGTGGAAGTTCTGGTGGTTCTATTGGTGGAACCATTTCAAGTAACTTAGAATCTTCAATTCGATGGACATCAAAAGAAAACTTATTGCAATCTCAAGAAGATGATGATCCACAGTTATTTGTTGCTTTATATGATTTTCAAGCAGGCGGTGATAACCAGCTTAGTCTTAAAAAAGGTTTTTGTTAAACAACCACTTATTGATCATTTTTAAGTTGTAAATATTGTTTTTACAGTTTCTCATAATTAATTTTGTCTATAGGAGAACAAGTTCGTATTTTATCTTACAACAAAAGCGGTGAATGGTGTGAAGCGCATGCATCACCAGGACAAGTTGGTTGGGTACCATCAAATTATGTTACACCTGTTAACTCATTGGAGAAACATTCTTGGTATCATGGTCCTATATCAAGAAATGCTGCTGAATATTTACTTAGTTCTGGAATAAATGGTAGTTTTTTAGTCAGGGAGAGCGAAAGTTCTCCAGGTCAAAGATCTATTTCATTAAGATATGAAGGACGTGTTTACCATTATCGCATTAATGAAGATACTTCTGATGGAAAAGTATATAATTTGCTCAACTTTTAAATTGTTAAATCAAAATGGTATTTAATATTTATAACATACTTTATTGCAATCTAGGTGTATGTGACTACAGAGAGTCGTTTTAACACTCTTGCTGAATTAGTTCATCATCATTCAATGCATTCTGATGGTCTCATTACACAACTTTTGTATCCAGCTCCTAAACATAATAAGCCTACAGTGTTTGCACTTAGTCCTGAACCCGACGAGTGGGAAATCAATCGTACAGATATTGTTATGAGACATAAACTTGGCGGTGGACAATATGGTGATGTTTATGAAGCTGTTTGGAAACGATATAATATGACTGTTGCAGTAAAAACCTTGAAGGTAACTTAACTTATTTATTTTATTTATTAGGTATTTTTATAAATCAATTGTCTTAAATGGTGATGTAATTGTACATTTTCTATTTGGTTAATTGTTAATTTATAACATTGTTCATCCTGATGAATTAAATGATTTCACAGGAAGACACAATGGCACTCAAAGATTTTTTAGAGGAAGCGGCCATTATGAAAGAAATGAAACATCCAAATTTAGTTCAATTGCTAGGTATAATAAATAATAATGTAACAGTTTAACATGGCAATTTACTTTTAATATTTGTTATTTAATTACTTTTTTTGTTCTATTCACAATTTATAGGTGTTTGTACTAGAGAACCGCCATTTTATATAATAACAGAATTCATGAGTAAAGGAAATCTATTGGATTATTTACGGCAAGGCAATAGGGAAAATATTAATGCAGTTGTACTCATGTATATGGCCACTCAAATAGCTAGTGCAATGAGTTATTTAGAAAGTCGCATGTTTATTCATAGGTAAATGTTCTTTAAAAATATTAATTTGTTTTAGACGATTGCTCATAACTTCCTATTGTAGGGATTTGGCTGCACGTAACTGTCTTGTTGGAGAAAATCATCTTGTTAAAGTTGCTGATTTTGGTCTGGCACGATTAATGCGGGACGACACATATACAGCACACGCAGGTGCAAAATTTCCTATAAAGTGGACTGCTCCTGAAGGCTTAGCTTATAACAAATTTTCAACCAAAGTATGTCATATTTTAGTGGTATTTTAATTAATTTCAAATTAATATATTTGTCTATTTTAGTCTGATGTGTGGGCGTTTGGTGTTTTACTATGGGAAATTGCAACATATGGTATGTCACCATATCCCGGAGTTGATTTAACTGATGTTTATCATATGTTAGAAAAAGGATACAGGTATTGCCATACATATTCATTGAAATAATGAGAATCTTAAACTAAAATAAAACAAACATATTTTGTTATTAGAATGGATTGCCCACCTGGGTGTCCACCAAATATATATCAGCTAATGAAACAATGCTGGCAGTGGGCTCCAAACGAGAGACCGTCTTTTAAAGAAATTCATCATGCTTTGGAAAATATGTTTCAAGAATCCAATATCATTGAAGGTAAAAATATTAACTCAATGTACATATGAGAGCAAATTTGTACTAAAAAAGTTGTCTGTTGCTTATTGTAGAGGTGGAAAAACAGTTGCAAGGGAGCACAACACCCCAATTATCACATAAAAAATCTCACGGAAATAGTTCTAATATTATGGGTACTTCTTTGGAGTCAAATGGTAAATTATTTTATAATTCAAATTAAAATTGTATAAAATATTTAATAAAAAAAATATAAAATATTTTTCAGAAGCAATCACACAAGTTGAACGTAATTTGTCTACATTTGGTGGGCCAGTGGTTAAAGGAAGCCTTGTGCAATTACGACGCCCTACAAATAAACGTGGTAAAACTGCTCCAGCTCCCCCAAAACGTACCAGGTAATTTGGTTTAATTTTTGGTTATCTTACAGTTATTTTAAAATCTTGCAACATTTAATATTTTCAGTCTGTTGTCGTCGTGCAGTTCATTTAGGGATTCCCATTATGGAGGTCCAGTGATGGCTGATCAAAATGATGCAGCCATGTCTCTACCTCCTCAACATTTTTTCGAAGACAACTTTCCACCAAACGGTTTGTTTAAGACAAAAAAAAAAAAAATAAAAGTTAAAATTCACATTTGATATTGTTATTGACATTTAACATATTATGAATATTGAATATTGTACAAATTTTGTTCCCTTTGTATTCTTACTTAATACATATAAATTTATAAATTTAACAATTTCTTCACCCCTATAAGACTTATAAAAATATAATATGATAAACATGACAATTGATTAGCAACTAACACAAATCATTAGCTTACACAAACTTTTAAAAAGTGTTTTATCTTAACAGATTTATAGGTTTTTGTTTTTTTTTTAGGGGGGGGGGGTTGTCTATAATTGATTAATAAATACAAATTAACAAATTAATGGTTATTTTGCATACATTCTAAATTATTGTGTTGAGTGCTTCTCGCAGATCAATTATTTTTTTATCAGTCATTATTGAAGATATTATACATATGATATTTAATTTTTGTGAGCCGTGTTCTGAAAATTCATCGGAGGGCAAATCATCTATGTTAATTAAAACGTTTTTTTGCCTTTAAATATGGTTGCAGGAATTACCAAAGAGTTGCAGAACGTTGTGAACAGCTTGGCCGATAGCGATGGTGCCAGCGAGGAAAGCGCCGAACCAGCGGAAACCGAAAACGAGTGTACCCACATACCGCAGCTGAACCGAGTGCACCGCGGTTCACTGACCAAAAAGACGTCCAAACACCAAGCGTCGCACCCCCTTTACCAAAGAGACACTGGTAACCTAGACACGCCAAAGGTCGCGGCGCTTGAAGTGCAGAACGTGAAACGCGCCATCAACCGGTACGGCACGTTGCCGAAAGGGGCGCGAATCGGCGCGTACCTAGAGTCGCTGAGGCACGGCAATGGCGAGTCGGCTGAGACGAGCACCGCCAAGCCGCCGGCCAGCCTGCACCGCAGCAGCAACATGCCGTTGCGCCGGCCCTTTCAGCAACCAGGTAATATGACTAGGAGTAACTCGTCGACGAATTTTCAGCCCTCATCGCCGCGGACGGTGCGCGCCCAACCGCCGCCGCCTAACCTCGCAGACCTTGAGTTCCCGCCGCCACCGCCTCCCGAAGACCTCGACCACGAGGAGATGTCCACGTTCCGATTTGGGGTGAGCCTCAGGCACAGGGAGCCGTCTACGGATTCGTGTAACAGCGCCAAATCGGAACCGGCCAGACTGAAGTGCGTGCCGGGGGCACGCAAGGACAGGTTGCTGCAGCATCATCCGGCCGAGCAAAACAGCAAATCTACGTCGGCGGCAGTCGTCGTCGTCGAACCGTCTCCCGTGATGTCGAAAAAGAACATCGCGGTGGCCGAAGTGTCGCCGTCGTCGGACGAAGACGCGGCCGCCAGCAGAGACGTGAAAAGTCTCGTTCCGGACATCATGAAGGAAATGATGGAACTGAAACATCACTCTGCGGCCGGCGACAAGAAGCAGACGACCGCTGCGGGCAAGGACGATCAGCAGCGGCCCATGTCTCCGGTCGATTTCAAAACCAGTCTCAGGAAGGTGCAGGTCGCCAAGGACGATCGCGATCAACATCACCTGCTGCACCACAATCACCAGCAACAGCAGCAGCAGCAGTTGCAGCGCATCGACAACAACATCGCGGAGATAAAATCGCAGTTGAAAAAAGTGAAAATCGACGAGAAAAAAGACGGCGCCAGCGAGTTGGTCGAATCTATCGGTGACGGCGGCTGCGCCGACGGCGACGACAAGCGGCGGAGCACCGGCAGCATAAGCAGCCTGAAGAAACTTTGGGAGGGTGAGAGCCCGCCGTCGGAGGTCGCGGTGCCGGTGACGGCCAAGGAGAGACGCGTCTGGCCGCCCCCGCACGACGACAACCGACCGGCCGTGCCGGTGAAGCCGTCGTCGGCGGCGGCCGCCGCCGCCGCCGCCGCCGCCACCAAGTCGTCAACCACCACCACCACCACCAACACCAACAAGTCGAACGCGATATACGCGACGCCTGGCGCCGCGTCGCCGTCCAACATCTTGGAACAGTGGCAGACGGTGGACAGCAGTCTGCGGGCCTTGCGCGCCGCGCCCGCCGTCACGTCGGCCGGCTGGCTGTCGTTGTCCGACAAGGTGGGCGGCTTCCACACGTCGTGCCTCAACTACGCCGACACGGCCGCGCCGCCGAACCTCAGGTTCCACCTGCGCGAGCTGCTCAACAGATTGGAATCGCAGTCGCGGCAGATGCGGTCCGCGGGCGGCGGCCGCCAGCAGGCCGACCACTCGACCATATTCCAGACGCTGGACGGCACCCTCAAGGACATACTCAACGTCATACAGAGATAGAACTCGCCGGTCCGCCGTCGCCAGTCGCCACTGAGTCGCCGCCACTGAGTGTGTGGTCGTTACGTTCTACACGCGGCAAACACAAACCTTACTCTACCTATATACCTATACTATATTTATATATATATATGTATACATATATTATACATTTTATGTATTTACCTACACGCTTGCTCTGCGAAAGTACCGCCCGGCCGCCGTGGCGTCACATTCCTCTAACGATATATATGATATTCTATTCTATACGAAATTATTTATTATTTTTTGATTATGATTATCATTATGGTTATTATTATTATTATTATTATTATTATTCTGAGTTTTGACTGTACAGACATAATATTATACTTTCTCTTATATGTATAATATTCGTCGAAAACAACAACAAAAAAAGTGTATACCTAAACATTTTGCATTATATACGTATATATTACCTATGTGTAATGTGTGTAACTTCGATGTTTTCAGTTTTTATTTCTTTTCAAAATTTGTTATACTTCCATTTCGACACGGAAGTCCGACGACAGCGTCCCGATGTAAATTTCACTATCACTTTCGCCATCTTTGAATTATTATAATATTCTATATTTCTCTATTATTGATCTGATCGGTTTTAGATTGTAGTTGAAAAGCGAACGTATTAAATACTTTTATTCTATATTCATCAATTATATCGCCTCCGCGTTGTCTCTTAATTTTCCTTCTCTTCGGTTGCAATTTTTCCAATAATAACGAAAATATTTCGATTTTTCGTCGTCGATAAGGACGAGGAGACACTATATATTTCCTTTCGGGATTATTAAGCGTTCAGCTTTTCGGTAAAAAAACAAATAATTTCTATTTGACTTGGCATACAAATTAGAATCGTAGAATAATATTGTCTACCATAAATTATATTATTATTATATAAACATTTTACTCTCATAATCATTCCGTCTATTGTGCTGCAAAAACGAGTTTTTGCCCCCTCCCCCCCACACCGACCGGACTCCTTCAGGACTTTGGTTCTATTACGAAGTTCCAAGTCTACTCTTAGTCGTCCTTCGTTAAACGCATTCCGTCACGTTCTTTGGAATTCTAACTGCACATAATAATATATAAGTATATATACGAACGTAGAGGTGGTCCCGAAGAATAAAAATAATATGTTAATTATATAATAATTAATAATAAAATCATTACACGTATATTTTTTTATTGATTTTGACGGGTTTTTGAAAGTGTTTCCCCGACGTCGTGTCGTGTCGTATCGTTTTGTTTTTGACCTATCGTGATCAATTCTTGTGGGTGTTCATTATAATATTCATGTTATTATTATTATTATTATTATTATTATGAAGACATACTCCACTTACGATGTAATAATAATAATATAGGTACTTGGTATCGACAGAAGTAAAGTATTATTCAAGTCCCGAACCAAGAGTGCCCGTACTCTGCTTATAAATTGGTTTTTACTTAGTCGAGCGCGCGCGTTGACGGAGATTTCTGTAAGCAGTAATGTCAGCACACAAAGATTTTAATAATTTATTATACCTACTTACTTGTATTTTTCTTTTTAAGTGTTTGGTCTCTACTTATTCTATTCTGAACGATCGTTAGCTAGTGTTTGTGTGTGTGTGTTTTTTTCGTCGCTATTTTTTTCTACATTTCTACCTAAACAATTAAACTGCCCATATTTTGTTGCTCAATGATTTGTTAATTTTTACCATACCTGTAAGATGATTATACCATCGATTTATGTATGCCTACCCCTCTTTGTGTTTTTTATGTGTATGATTTTTTTATATTATTCATTATTATTATTATTATTAATTAATTACATATTTATCCCCCCTCCCTATTTCCTTGTTCCCTCGTCATGTTCGACACGTGTATCGTCAATGAATCGTACGCCCACATCTTATTGTAAAAATGCGGTTTTCGAGTCTTTGATCAACGTAATATTTAATATATTCAATTATATATATAAAAAAAAAATTGAAAAGACTGAAATGATTTTGTCCACTGGTAGGCCTTTATAAATTATTAATATTGCGATAGTGTACACACGTCATGTTCGTCGCAATATTTTGTGCGTAAGAGAGAAAAAAAAATATCTTTAAATATATATTATGTATACCTAAGTACCTAATCATATATAATTTATATATATATTATAATTGTATAATATTAAAATTATAAAAATGTTTCATTTTAAAATACTGATCTAGTCTTTATATAGTAGTAGATTATTTTTTTTTCGTATCCAAAATGCACGTTATACCTAAATATTATATTATTTTCTAATTTCTATTAATGAATCTTAAAAAGTTGTACTGTTTTAGCGCTCCGTCTGTCTTGATACAAGTCTTACGTCTATTATATTATATTGTATATTATTATATTAGGTATATATAGAACTTACTACGCGGAAGCGAACGCAAAACATTTATTACAACGATATTATTTTATTTTATAAATCAATAATGTATGTTAATATAATATATATATAAACAAAAAAAATAGTGAGTACTATAAATACTATTGAAAATGTTACGATTAGAAATAAATGTAATTTTTATAATATTTAAATGCTGTTATAGAGTTTTTTTTTACTTTTTTCGTATTTTTATCAATCGATTGACTGCGGTCGGAATTCCGAGTGCAATTGTGTCTATTTATCGATAACCCTACTATTGGTTATTTACAATCGGGTACCTAATTAATAGTTAAGTGGACGTTACACACCCGAATGCGTTGTCCACTTGTCCCCCTCTAATGTATTAACTGTATCCTAATCAGTTAGACATTTCAATATTTAGGTGGGAATGTTTTTTTTTTTACACTTATTCATCCCTTTTAAAAAATGTTTTTCCGATTCAAGCACTGGTCTCCGTCTCACAAACGTACGCAGTTCATAGCAAACTGTACGCGTTCTGAATAATTCACTTAACTCTGTTATGTTTGATACTATATAGTGTGATCTATTATCAGATTTGTCAATTTACTCTAATGTCAAACATAATATAACAAAATTAAATAGATCATTTAATATTGGCTATCTATTATGAAATTTAGAAGTAAAAACATATTCTACTTCGTAGAGCTTTTGTTTTTATATTTAAATTTTGAAGCGAGTTATGATTATGCTATTAAATGTGAAAACGGTAGCGTCTTTGCACTGCTATTCATATTAGGCGTTTACAATAAATCACAATAGCATTCGATAAAGTAATTTAAGGAATCTATAATGCCGTTAACAAATTGTTTATCCAACTAATGGATTGCGAGCTTTTCCGAAAATTCATTACAGCGTTAAGAGTAAGTGAATACTAACTTTCCGATGAAAACCCTCGTCAGGTGGTGTCTATAAATACGTCTTGGATTATCGAGTGAGCAGTACGCCTTTGTATGAATACGAGTATAATTACGATGTTGGCATTTGATAATTCTGTGCGAATCTATGGTAGTCTCGTCCGTAATGATAGGTAGGTATTTAATTACAATAATTTAGGTATTTTGAAGACCGTTCTATATTTCGGTAATATATTTTGTAAAATACAGAGTGATCCTTCTAACGCATGTCATTCGTTTTTTCAAAAACTATAAACATTTTTTTCAATATTATTTTAAGTCGTTGAAAAATAAAAATTTTTCTGAAAAAAATTAATTTTTTTTATTTTTACCTAATGTTTTTAATTTTATAACCTGTAATTTTAATTCCTTGTTCCAAAACAGAAGTAGAACTTTTGTAGTACTTCGATACATACAATTCGAAGTTTGAAGTGTTTGAGTTATAATATTATGTATTTAAATTGACTATGAGCTTGACTATGTAGTACTATCATACACGGAGGGGCATCTCGCATAATGTCGTTCCTCTACTCCTCTCATCAAAACTTTAAGCACTTATGACCAATAAACTACTTGCCTGAAATTTGATTTGCAGAAATACTCCAAATAATATTTTGCTATGGAATATGAAATCGAAAATGTATAAAATGCTGGCATTCTAAAGAACAAAGACTTAACAAATTATAATGATGAAAAATATTAAAACAATATTATTATTTCTTAAAACAGTGTTTCTGAACGACTGAATACTGTTGTAACGAAATCTACTAAAACGTTAGTTTTTTCTGAAGAGTATCTTAAGTTAAATGTATCACCATTAACCCCGTATATCATATTCTGAGCTGAATTTATTGATTTTTCAATGATATGTGTGTGTATATATATGTACATATGTGCTTTTTGTGACTCGTCGCCTTTTTGAGCAGTAACGAACTAGGAACAGTAGGAACTTTTGAATTGTTAACTTTAATATCTTTTCTAAAAGTTCGAAAATTCTCAGTAGGTACTTTTCTAAATAATTGGGAAAAACGAAAGAAATACATTCATCGCTTCGCTTAGAATCTTAAGTTAGGGAAAACGGGAATTTTTTTAGCGAGATCAGTTTTTGACAAAATCGATTTTATTATTTTGAAGTTTATTCGACTAAGCTAAGCTCAATTATTAGAACTATATAGATACTCCGAATTTTCGTCAGATGTTTCTTTAAGCATTTTCTATACATGGTAGATTATTCAAAATATTTTGACTCTTTTGAGGTATTTTCAATCTTCAATTTTCTTAACCATAAATATCGGTAAAATATTTTTTGTTCGATCAAAAAGTTTCAAATTTTAATAGAAAGTTCTTCATAAGCTTATGTGATTATTAGCGATGTACAATTTTAAAACATTAAAGATACATTGTATTTTTGTCATAGACAACATACATAGAATTTTTTTTATAATATGTATTTGAAGTTCAAGTTTTGACAAAATTTGTCAAAATTACGAAATTGTCAAACAAACACTATGCAATGCTACACTAAGATAAGATTTTCCGAAGTTCACGTTTTAAAGAGGTGCTCACATGATGATTTTGGGACTCGAAATTGAATTTTATCGTTTATTTATGGTTGCTATTATTAACTGTAATAGATGAAGTAAAATCATGAATGGAATCTTCGTGTTTATGGTCTCGAATAAAGAAATTAGAACAAATATGATAGTTGAATGTAATGTGTTTGTAGCTTATATACTCAAAAACTATTCCATCGATTTTGATGAAAATTTCAAATTGTTCTTAGAGCTAGAGAGTAGTTAAGATCTAGTTTGATTTATATCCAACCCACCGCAGGAATATTGTCCATCTTCTGACTTATTAAGAGGTAGTGTTAAAAATTAATTATTATAGAAAAAACACAGTATGTATTTTTTCTTTTTTTTTTAGGATTACAATTCCTTTATTTATTGTAATACAGTGTGTTTCTTTTTAAAGGTAACACTAAATAATTCTGTCCAGTGACATCAGATTGATATGCGGTTTTCGAGAGGAGATAGGTAATACATAAACACAAATTTCTTGATGATTCTAGCAGTCATGTATAGGTTATACGCAAAGCTATTTCACTTCCCAGAAATGGCCACCATGTACATTGACAAAAGTTGAGTTAACTTTATTTGTGGACTCGCACCGAGTGTTCAACACTTGTGGCGAATAGGAGCTAGACTTGGTCTATTGAATTGAGCGATTTTGGTTTAGTGAATAAACTTGGCAGCGAGTATAGCGATCAAATTTGCTCAACGGAGTATAATAATATGCTACCTATGTTCAGTAATTATAATGTTATACCACGGCGCGGTATGTAGGCAATTTTGGTACACCCACGTGTAGGGGTCCATATTATATTATATTTATCAACTATAATACCTACATTATTGTATTATCAAATTCAGGCCAAAGTACATGCAACGAGGAGCAAATACTTCCAACCAGTACCAAGAACTCTCAGCTAGTTTCCCGAACTTGCAACTAGCATCAAGTATATTATCTATTTTGAAAATTACATTTTTTAATATAAGCAAAGAAGACGTGGGCAAGTGAATACCTTTGTGCTGTACAAGTGTCGTGTAGCTTACTGTAATAGTTTTATACGATTTGAATTTAATGATACAAAATCATTGTGTGCAAAAAACGATTCTGAATGAAAACGGGCTGTCAGCCTATAGCGCTGAAAGTATATTTTATGATATTATTGCTATTAAAGTAATTTATTTTACTGTTAGTATAACAGTAGGTTGAATTAATTTTTGCCAAAACCATCGTATTTGAAAACTTCATTGTGTGTATAAAATAATATAATAATATACTTTAGACGTGTTTCAAGAACCTACTCATAAATAAACTTTCGTGATTTTGTCGAAATTTGTTCAAATTTGGACTTAAGATACTTATAGAAACTTATTTATTACTAAACACTTGTTACATTTTATTAATACATCATTTTTATTATATACTCAAATATTCATCTTAAATTATTCACTGCACTATTCGATATGCTTACTGCAACCAGAGGAAGCATATATAGATTAAAATACACAATTATATTTTATCTAACAGCATAAATTGTTATGTACACAAATTATTATTCACAGTAAATAAAAATCAAATTATATTTACCGATTCGATCGACTATTTGAAGAAGGCGCACGTCAAGTACAATAATTATAGAGTCTGTAATACTACTGCCTCCGTGGCTATATTGTCCTCGTGGGTGGGGATTTAAATGGTTTTTGGCGACGTCTTTGGCCCAAAAAGTTTTTTAATTTTCAAGAATATTGGCTATAGCTATATGTGCAAAGGATAGCGCATCGGCCAACGTCTGGTAATCGCTCGCCCAGGTTCATTTAATTATTATTATTTGCACCACTATATTATTATTGCTGAATGTAGGTACTTGTCGTCGACGGTAACCATGGTCACCGCTACCATAATTTTGTCGTAATAAAATCGAGTATTTCCTATATTGTACCTTCGTCGCCGTTGCATGATAATAGTATATTATGTTATTATTTATTTATTTATAATTGTAACTGCCACGAGGAGAGAGAGTACACAGTATAAAATATATAACACAATTTAAGTAAACTAATAAGTTATGAGCTTATGTCTGATCATTAAACTGACTGGTGGGACCCTAAAGCCGATCTCGTGTCCAATACGATTGTATGAGATGCACCAATCATCGGATTATCCATCGGATAATGAAAACCATGAATCATGATACATTATTCAAATTACCACAAATCTGAACTGCATAATTAGTTTTCTTGAAGTCATGCGGACAAATTTGAGTAACTACAGACTGAAAAACATTAACTATATTATTAAGATCATCTATATTGTGTTTGAATATTCAATTGATATAATGTTTAATACCGGATGGTAACACTTACTATTGACCGGTACAAATCTATCTAATGAAACTGAAAACATTTAAACGATTCGAAAAAGACTGATCTAATTTTGAGCCAGATTTGTTCAACGACGATATTTTGTTGAAAGATTCCGAAAAAATGAAAAATAGTTGAATAAAATATCAGCTTCGGGCGAGCGGCCGACAGTTTAAACAAGGTCACTGAGGTTGTGTATGGACACTTTGTGCTGTTTATATTGTTTGATTTGCATACCGTGGACACTTTGTGCGGTGAAAATAATCTCGAAAATATATTTTAAAATATGAGATTTCCTTTTTCAAGACCTTAGATCAACCGCTTTAGTTTGGTGAAATTATTAAGAGTACATTATTCATTTTAAAACCATCACGAAGATAAATCCAAAAATTCTTAAAAATGGGCACGAGAGCCTGTAGTCTGTACTCATCACGAAATGAAGCAATAAATAATTGACAATTACAATAGTGCGTCACAAATTGACTTGTAAGTTGTAAATGAATATAAAATTCATAATTTCTAAAAATTAATTATTTTAAGTATTGATATGACTATTTATTTATTTCTGTTGGAAATATACATTCAAACTATACGAAAATATATGTAGGCACCTACATATCTGAATTTGTAATAATAATAATTTTGTATGTAAAATACATAATTTTTTTCCTACTCGGAATAGTATAATACATTCGCCATATACATAGTTTATTTCCATCTGAAATAAGTAGTTCAAACTTTGCAACATTGAATGTCGTCACTATCTATCTAAAATAGGACCCAAACAAACTGCCAGCGATTTTTATTTTTTTCTGTGGCCGTAGTACTGTACTAAATTGTCCTAGAACATATTATGTAACCATAAGTTTGATAAACCGTAATAACCGACCACAATAATGTACCTCACGGATGGACCATAGAGTGACAAAATGACTATAGTATAAATATTTGCCAATCTGGTGGGGTGGAGGGTGGGGGTGTAACCAGTGACAATAACAAAAAAATCATCATTGCCACATTTTACAAGCACAGATGATAAAAAACATGAAAAATACAAACAATATAATATAGCTATGTTACGTGTATAAATAATAAACAAAAATCGTAATACAATTTTAACCATCTAGTGAATTGTTTTGAATCAATTATACGATGTCAGAAGAATCGTTTTACTTCACACGAACTTAGAGCCAACGCTCTCGCGTGATAGAGAAAGAAAGCTAAATATCTTATCACAATATACAATATTTAATATACAGGGTGCAACAGAATGACTGGACAAACGAAAACTTATGAAAACAGTTATGAAAACTAATTAATAAATAATTTAAGGTTTACTTATATCCATAAATTAGAACTACTCCTATATACACGAAAAGCGTAACTTAATCACTTTAATTTTTGAAAATATCGATTATTATCTAAAACTACCAGTTGTATTTTTTTGTAATTAATTAAACAAGAAATAGAAAGTTATACAGTTTTCAGTCGGATAATTTTATAAATTATAATATAAATTATTATAATTATTATTAGTATCTATTTAGTAAACGATTACGTATTTAAATGTTTATTATAAATAACGAGGTAGGGAAGTGACATAATGACGTAATAATATGTGAATTGTGCACACATTGTGGAACATATTACTTATGCCACGTATAACAAAGTAGTAATAAAGAACCGCGCTTGAGTTCATAAATTGAGTATTATTGTTAATTTATTATTATTTTAATCGTAATATTTCATTTTGGCCTAATATTATATGTTCCTATATTAAACATAAATATGTCACATACTGTCATGATTAATTATTACCTATTGTAGTTTGATTTAATCAATAATAAATAATATTAGCTTATTAATAGGTTAAAATTGTGATTAATAGGTAGGTAGGTAGGTAGGTAGGTAGATAGTTGGCCATAATATTATATTAGACATTATTATTATCAATTAATATTATTTATGAAAACTAATAATACACTACATAGTTTGATGGACTAGTTTACTATATGGTTCAGAGAAAATAGAGATAGACCAAACAAACGATCATTGTCACTATAGTTACATACAAGTTCATTATGAGCTTTTATGGTTTTCTCTATTTTTTTCTCTCTCTTCTCTCTTAATCATAGAAGTATTTACAGTTATCATATACATTTATATAGTTGCTGACAGAATCACCAAATCAAATAAATGGCCGAGCGTATATCAATAAATTTGCTCAAAATTCAAATGTATTCTATAATATTGGAACATTATAATATTAAGTGAAAATTTCAATTGATTATTTTTAATGTTCTATCTATTGAAGGTATCGGGCAGAGGGAGAAATACCTACATATTTATTTGTTGAGGAACTTAATAATATATTGAATTCATAAAATTCCACGTATAAACGGCCACGCTTTTTTTTCATAAACTTTTTATCAAGAATTTGGAACAAAACCATATGACTATATAAGTATTGAACTAAATCAAACATTCAATAAAATAATAATAATTTATTAGTTATAAATGTGTATTGTTATAAAAGAAATATAATATAATACAAAATAGTTTTCTGCTTTCTGGGGTAGTATTTAATAATATTATATAGGTAGTATTTAAAGTTTAAATTATAAATAAATATATTTTTGTCAATTTTAAATATAATTCATGAGAACAATACGTATATAATATTAGGTGTAGGTGTATAAACTAAGGTCTTTAATTCTAGATTATAGTAAATAAAAGTCGTATATAAAAATTCAACGGCATAAGATAAAACATAAAAGTCTATTTTTATAATATTGGTTTCAGCTCAGAGATGAATAATTATTAATTTTACAACTATTCTAATTTCTTTGCCGAAATAATGTCTCAGTGATGTTGAAACCACATCGAGTGGTAATATACAGATTAAAAACTATTAAAATATTATACTTATAAGACTGTGTATATTATAATATATTGTTTCAAATATTAGCAGGCTCATAAAACAATATCGTTATTTAAATTAGTTTTACTACTATGTACTTCTATTTGTATTATTATTACATCGATACTAATTTTGTTCTTTTTTGTTGGTTGTCAACAAGGCCATGAGAAGATTTTTAGGATGTTTGAAAAACTAATTTCTATGCAAAGTTGGAAAATTTTAATTTTAGTAGAATATCTATAAGAAAGTCTTAATTTTGGAAATTATAAATTATACTTACTAGCATTATTATATTATGTCACCTGAATTTTGACCGTTTTTTTTTAATTTAAATATTTCGGCGTATTACTAAGTAATGCTTAACCTGTTAGTATGTCTTTTCCGGTAGCGTTTAGTAGATAACTTTTTATTCTTTGCTTTGTTAAAAATGTCTGTCAACATAACACGTACATTTACGATTCGTCTACGAAAGTTAAGCAACTTAAAGCAACTTTAATAAAATTAAATCACGATGAAGGTTAATACTTAGGTGCAGTATCTCTGTGATAAATGATAATAAATTGTATCAACGTAATAAACAAAACAGCATTCTAACGACAAACAATAATTCAAGTTTACGAATTTAATTTACGATAAAAGTCACCACGCGGTGGTAATGTTATTGTTATGTATGGTCAAATAAACATGTCGGATTTGCGCGTAAAAAAGGTGCAAAACTGAAAATGTGTTTGGCCCCCTTTTTCAGCCTCTGTTGTTTTGTTGATTATAATTTGAAGTATATAGTAGATATTATACGCACACTTTAAACTCATACTATTATATAGGGCATATTCGCAGTGATTTATGGAATGAAATAAATTAAGTCTGCATATTTTGATCATGATAAGCCCGCTTGTTTTTTCTTTCAATAATTACATCTTATCGATCGAATTCGGTGCTTAAAGGTAGGTACTGCCATCACAACAATACGATTAAATTTGTATTAAGTATTTCCGGTCATTATACAAGTTGTATTTTATATATTTTATCTACAGATCGTCGTTCCAATATTAAAAACCCCAATAAGCCACAGTATTCGACTCTGTCTATTTCCTATTTTAAATTGTTTGAGGATCGAAATTCCATTATTTATTATTTAAAAACTTTTCATTAAACTATCTCGTTCATACTTTTATCCAACGAAAATAATTGTCTAACATTTCTTAACTTAATAATTCTATTGTGGCAGACCTTAATATCTGTATGTAATATGTATTTTGTATACAAGATGATTCTCTCAGCATGCTCAATTTTTTCCTTTAATAATCTAATTTTTAGAATTTTTAAATATGACTAACCAAAACCTAACCAACATAAAAAGTGAAATCTGTCCAGCCGTTTTCAATTTATGGCGTCAGCAACAAATTTGTATTCATGTAAAATTAGGTGTAGTTATTGTATTATACTCGGACTATTAAAAAAATATTTGTATTAATAGAACAAAAGTAATTATACTAACATTTTAAAATAATCTAAGCTCCCCACATCTGTATAACCCATTACCATGACGATTCTTTAGTACCCACACAAAGTTTTTTGACTTAAAAGTTACTCATAAAAAAGTACCTGCTAAATAATTAAAAGTGATGAAAGGGGTTCCTGTTTGGAAAATAGAAGTTAGCATTGACCATTCTTCAGTGGTACAACAATTATTAATAAATAAATAAATACGTTATTAAGGTTATTATCAAAAGTATTCGAAAATATGGTTTAAAGTATTGGTGTATTTAAAAATTCCAAAAAACCAAAATTTGGATATAGGTATGCATAATTTAAGCGAAAAATAGTGTGAACATAATTAAAAAATTACCTTGTACCTATGTACATTATCTTAATGCAGTAATGGTATAAGAATTAACCCAGTATGTTAGGTGCAGTAGATTCAGTTCACCGATTGGTGGATTATTATTTTTATATTGTACTAAGACTTAGAGAACACTCAATATTATTATTTATTGTCGTTGTGTACAGCTTATCCCTCATAAACGCTGTAGCTTATAATCTTCTAGATGTGTAGAATATTTGACAAAAACTGATGAAAATAAATCAAACTCTACAGATGTGAAATTTCCAATGGTTCTTCTGACTAGAATTGCTTACTGGGAACTATAACAATAACAGTTTAATATACCAGCTACCTTGCAGTTATTATATTAGTGTTATACTACAACTCGGAGAGCTTTTCTTCTATCGGTTTTATCCTTATTAATATTGAACTAAAATCAAACTATATAAGGGGACTTATAACTGTGAATTGTAAGTTACAAGTGCCAAAACATTAACATAAAAAATAAATGATTGGGTTACTTATAGTTGATATTACACGAGCAATACCTATGATTATTTTTGGTTTCATCAACTTATCAGAATAAGTCAATGTACTATTATAGATGGAAAATATTTTACCCAAAGCCTTTCACACGTCCTTCTAGCTTAGGTTAGCCTTTTAAGGTTTTAACAGTATTGATTTCACTTTACAAGATTTTCATGCCGCATTTTATTTATACATAGTCATTATTACTTAGGTCTGTTCTCATAGTGGGTGTAAGAGTGTCACCACACACTCCCGCTTGATACGATTAAATAAATTACAATACCAAATTAATGTAAAACGATAGTACAACAGTGATAGATAGTGGATGATACTACGAATTTAAACAATGTTGCAATAAGTTTCAGCGCACTTCATTTTGTTTTCCCTTTCTAACCACTTTGACCAGTGCGCAACCAATAGATAACCACAATGGTATATTTAGTTTACAGCAGTCGTGGTTGAAGTTTGTTATGTTGTATAAATCTGTACTTAGTGATGATGACAAAAAAAAGTTTATATAAAAACGTACCTAATGTAAGAAATTATATTTTAAAAATAGTTATGAGAACAATATCTACGAAGCCAAAGAATCTGTAAGGCATTTTTGTCATCTAGTATTTTTTTCGTCTCACATAATATTTTATTTTCGAGCACTGTAACGTATCTCGGTAATCATTTTGAATTTACATCTAATGCGATAAGCGATACAAAATCAGAACGATGTCATGTCGATAAGGTTAGTTCAACTTTTTATTTTTCACTGAATTTGAATTATGAAAATAACATAATAATATTGAGGATTTACGATTTCATTTTAAACATTGTGATAAATCATTTTATGTAATGCTGTGCGTATCTATCTTCGTAGAATACGAATTTGAGCTACAATAATGTTCGCATACTTATAACTGTTATAAAATATATAAAATATCATTATATTATATCGTATGTTAAAATTCTCGGGCCAACAGAACACAATTACTGCGAAAAATAATAATAGTTAAAATTGTTTTCGAGTTTTATAACTGCGAGTTCATATATGCGAGTATAAGTGTATAACATAATATTATTATAACCATTAATTACATTCAACGATAGTAGGATACACATCTCAATAAAGGAGTGTCCTGCAAAGATTAATGTTGAATAATATGTTTTATTAAATCAACAGTGGTTTTTATAATCAGCCATTCTATATGTAGTAGGTACAGAAGTATAAAGAAAAATAAGTCATTATCTTCAAGTACGTCTTCAGTTGTTGATTCAGTCGTTACCGTGGTAACATCTTATGTTTACTATTGATGCTGCGAGTTGTGGGTCGACGAAGCTATCAGAAAGCCCTGCCTATTAGATTATTATAAATTCAGCTAGGTACGTAATATACTAATTTATCTGAAGGAATATTGTTTTATCGAACAATAGTAAAGATTTTTTAAAATGGTAATATGATATTATAATAAGTACAGTAAGTATTACGCTATACTCGTGAGTTATGTTGAAATAAATGATGTGACTTTTGCAATTATTGTTATTTTAACAATTAATATGAAATATGTTTAGCGAAATAAGTTTAATCTCACTTTGTACTTATAGTAATATAGTTATTTAGTTATTCATTATAGTGGCGATGTGAAATAAATAGGGAATAGATATTGTAATTGCACGGCGTTTACAAATTACAAGTGATACATGTACAACTGTACAATAAATAATGTATAATATTTCAAATATTGTGTTTTTTCATTACTGTTTAAGAATTATAAGTACGAAACTATATGAAATGTTAAATCAAATTAACTGACACATGTTTGATTAAATCAGTTTTTCTTTATTTTTTAATGTTTTTAATCTTCATGATAACCAGATTGAGGTATATTTAAATTTTGTCAGTTGTTCATTTTTGTTTGTTTCATCACATTGTCGCATCAATCATATTCACACATTTATTACGTACACTTTTGATAAAATACTTTTACCATTTATTTAATTTCATAAAGAAACATAGTTGAGAGTACCTTATACAAGAAAGTATTTTTAAATAAATATAAATATTTTAAAAGTAATTCATAAGAGTTTCTAGATTCTGAGCGAAGCCATGATGTGTGTGTTTTATTTTTTGTATTTCTACATGATTTACAGTAGAAGAAATAGCAAATGCATAGATTTCAACTTTCAACTTTTTCTTATTTTTTCTGGTTGGAAAGTTAACTTAGTTGATACTTTTAGGCGGTAAAAATTAAAACATCTTTGTACTTTTATTAATGATTGGGGAAAATAAAAATAAAAAATACAGAAAATTGGATTTTTGTGCATAACCAATTTTCAGCTATTTATTGAAATTGATTTTTTTTCAGATTTTTCAGTAAAATCCGTAGATAAAAATTTAAAAGAGAGGATTTAAAATCTTGAATATTTAATACAAAGTTCTTCATAAGTTATTTTTAGTGGAATTAAAAAAAAAGGACCTCATAAATCATAAGTAGGTCATGCTGGAACAAACAATTCTGAGAAAATTGTAATACGAGGTATATTCGACACCTATTGTACAGTAGAGTGTTACCTCTATTTTCTCTTATTTTTTTGTTGAACTATATGGTAAAATGTAATTAAATATTTAGATACTTAATAAAAGTCTACCTATTGAAACTAGGATTATTTATAAGCACTCGTTTGATCCGAAAAATGTTTTGTAATACATGTTTTAATTATTAATAACATTAAGATTAACAATTAAATTAATTACCAGAAAAAAAGATTTTTTATTTTAGTAATTATTTAATTAATCTTGTAGGATCTATCAGATATTTCCTAGATGGACTATTAACGAACACAATTTGACATTTGTAAAAAAAAAGTCTTTCAAGTTGCATACACGTAAACTTATTATGCTGGTATGTGTTAATTCCAATGAGATCTTCATAAAAAGTCGTTTGCTGTTCCTATTGTGGTACAAAAGTATTTATTCCACATACAAAATGTAAAAGATTTCTAATTAAATCACTCAGCAATTCATTAATGTATTAAATTTATTATTTATAATGACACATTATTACGCATGATTGTCATTTACCACAATTTTTGTCTTAATAATTAGAGTGAATATCTTTTGAATAGATTCATATTAACATTTAGCATACCAAGTATATAAATTATTAGATTTGCGTTTAGTTATTATAAAAAATACAGACATAATATTGTATCAATATTATAACTTAAACCTATTATTTTAGTAACCAAGTTTAATAATATCTCAGTATTTTCTATTGTAAGAATTTAATTCAAATATTTTAATAATATATTGGTATTGTTGAGAGTAGTTAGAATTCATATATATATTTTCTCGTTATTTAAATCAATAACCCAGTTAAAACAAGTCTATAAATAAATATTGCTTGTGAGAAAATTATTATGTATGTATTTTTTTTGTAATAAAAGAAATTGTAATTAGTTGCGATCGATAAAAAAAAATTACAAGTTCTACTTTTATTTTTGTGCATTAATTCTAACGGAGAAGTTTTCTGTTCCTTTATATATAAATAAATAAGATTAAAATCTATTTTATTTCTTTTAACTTGCTTGGACATTGTGTCTTGTAGACTCTAGTATCTACTGGATAGTGAGTAAATAACATTACGATTTGTGATTGAATTTATGAGGGTTAAATATATCATTAAAGAGTTTGCCTTCTCAGTGTTTCAAATATTTAGGTAAAAAGGATACTATTTCTTTTGTGTTCTAAATGTGTTTTATAGTTTGCGCACACAATGCAGAACCTTTTTTTGTATTCAATTTTTTTAAAAAATTAATTATGACTATAGTTTAACATTTATGTTATGGTGTTTTAACAATTTATAGAATATACATTATATACAATATTTGCATACATAGGTAGTACGTACCTGTAAATTATGTGTATAAAATATAATATCTTTTATAATATGAATAATATATTTTCATAGGAACAAAAAAAAATTCTATACATTTATTAAATGGCTGTGTTATTACTAAACATAATCATTTACTTTTTACATAAATAAACATTTTCACATAATCTGAGGTACATATTATATACTTATACTAGTACACAAATACTAGCCATCTTTTATCTGGCATTCGTTTTTTCCATAGAATTTGTTAGTACCGTATAAACAAAGTTAATATATCAACTAAAATTGATGGTTAATAATTTTCACGATATTTTCATAAGCTGCTTTGATTTAAATTAAACACATATTGAATAAAACGTAATATCGTTGTAATTATGAATATTAAATAACTACTTATAAATTATAATCAATGGTATTTCGTAATATTCAAGTCGGTAAAAGATTGGTTAATATTGTAAAGATCAGTCAATTAAATGAAAACATTTATGTTGAGTTCTAGTTAGATAAAATGATAAATTTAATTCATCGTTTATAAAGAAAAATGTTTAAAATGTTTGCTTTCAACATAACTTAACTCAATTAAAAATTATCATTAATGTGCCCGGGCTTGTTAAAGTGTATTTAGGCATATTGTAATATATTTTTCTGTCTTTCATATTATTAGTTTTTAATTTGTTAATACTTTGTATTTTAATGTTTATATATTATTTTAATTACCTAGGATTTTTATTAGTACTCGAATTTCACCAATAAGAGGTTTTCCCCTGTGGTGAGTTAGGCCATTATGCTCGATATTTTTGGTATAACTGTATTAAATGTAACTACATATGGGCATATAGCCAATAAATTATTATTATAATATTATTATGTTCTCCACCATATACATACTTAACACTACAGTAACGCGTTACATTTGCACCTACTTTTTTCTCTCAACAAACAGAACGTAATATATTATATATTATTTAATCGTGAAAATTGAAATCCCAAATTGAATTTGAAAGAACGCGTTTGGCCACCAAGTTTTCGGTGAAATATAAAAACGAACTTTTAGAAAATCATAAAGTTTATTGTACACAAAACTAAAATATAATATATATATTATATATATATATTTATACTCGTGCAATTCAGTCATCCACACGTAAAATATTGGCGGAAAGCGTTTCGTCAATTCGACTGAATACACAATGGACTGGCGACTGGCGAGACGCGAGTCCTCGATGTGTTGAGCCAAATATACAAACAAATATGTTATTATTATTATATAATACAATAATAATGGTAAGTTGCATTCTTTTTTTTGTTTTTGTTTTGTTTTTGCGGTTCGAATATTTTACCACGTACAAAATATGTTATATTGTTTATTTTTATCTCATTACTGTGGTGTTTTATTCGATAAACGTCTACGATGAACACTGATGTCGCGAGACACGACTAATTTAATCCTACTGCGCAGGTTGTGAAACGGAGCACAAATCATGGTGAAGTGACATATATTATTATCATTCGACTTGTAGAATTTTCAGGGAGTATATACGGGGGAAAATGGTTTTATATTTAAATCCTATTAGTTATATTATTCTTAAGAGTGATAATTTAAAAAAACTAGTTTTTTTGGTTGAAATTGTTTTTGAAAATATCTTGTCTTAGAGAACATAAAATCCGAATGATGTATTTTTGTAAACTGTATTCGGTTGCCACTTGCTAATATTCGTCTCACGTGTCACACGTACTTTTAAATACCAACGACGGACAACATTTATTTTATAAATCATCATGATCACGATAGGGAAAATTGTGCCATCGAATACACATTAAAATTAACGGCGGTCCACAAAACATATATTTATATTGTATAGTATTGTACCTATAATATTGCTGTGGTGTTATTCTTGCGATTGACGTTGTCACTGTTCATTTTTTTCACACTTTAAAGCAATCTTATTTTTAGGATATTAAAATATAACAACGAGATTTTACGGAAGAAAAAAATCATTTTATAATACAAATTGCTAATCATTTCGTTGCGCATAATTATTACGGCCGACGAGTAGACAGAGGGGAGCAGATCTGGTTATTATATCACAGGAGCTTCACCTGCACCACTAGCTTTTTTATCCAACAAATCGAATTAAAAACCAATTTATATTTGACTGAAATTCAAAACGAATTATTAACTCATCTAGTCCCAGTATATTATACAAGAGCTAAAATTATACTATACAATCAGAAGACTAAGACGTAGTCTTTTATTCACAAGTTTATTTACAGCGTTTTTATTCTTTATGAATCGTGACTATATATATAATATTGCTTCGGACCATATTGAGACGTAAGGAATGTCTTACTTAAAATAAATTATGTTGTATACCATCAAACAGTGTACTTTAAGTATATGGTGATAATGAATTGCTTAAAAACCGATTATATTTGTAAACATATAGATATAGATAATATATATACATTTTATAAACTATGATGCATTGGTTGGTACACCACACCAGATAATATTACCCGTAACTAGAACATTTTATTGTGGGGACACTTAATTTTTTTTCCTCTAGTTTTTGAAGAAATACAGTATTTGTCTTTTATAACTTTATGGCAACGTAGTTCATAAAAATAATTTCGGGGGGTACCCGAAACGGGACACTTGTCTCCGGTGCCCCCTCCCGGCTACATTATTGCATCGATACGTCTGGTTAAAAAAAAATATATAAATAGGATATTTTGTGAACATTTGGACAATAAGCCTCATCCGGTATTCCGGTGTGTAATAATTAACAATTTATTTTAGTTGGTTTTCAATAGTTTATTACTACAGTGTATATACTAGCGTTCACTATCATTGTCTTAAAATAAAATAAATAAATATACGTAATACTATATTAATATTCAACACAGCCAATGGCCATAGTCACCGAGACCTTATTTAATAATAATAAAAAAATGATAAATAAATTATAATTGCTTAAGGTTGCTGGTTGATAATACATTAATACATTTTAATTGAATATTCTAAATTATTAACGATAAAGGGTAAACAAAAAATAACTGTGAATCGAATAATACATATTATGTTGCACTAATAATACTATCAATAGTCAAACAGTACTAAATAAAAATTGGAAAATTAAATGTTAACTTTTTGGCTAACTCTATAATATTTACCCGACAATAAGCCAGCTACAATGTAGCCACAATAAATGGATTATAGCTGCTATAATTAACGTCATCTTACAATCTGTTGGCTTCCATAAAATCTCGCCTAGAACGTCGTTCTGCCGCCTAAATAACATAATATTACATTTAAGTAATAAAAATAATATATTATATGAGGGTAAGTGAAGGCCGGGATTTAGGTAGAAGGGACAAGGGTCTCATCAAAATTATATATATGAGCTATTTATTTTATAGGAGGGGGCCTTCCAAAACAAAAAAAATTAGTACGTTCAGTAAATTTTTTCTCACACATTCGAATGAAATACAAATGTAAAATAATATCAAAAATAGTTGACTTACTCGTTGTTTAATTCACTTAATTTACCAAGTCACTACATTCTATGGGCTCTGGGGGCCCCACAACCTTAAATATGGCCTTGCACAATATGTCAAATGATGATGCGATCTGTTCATACTTATGGATCGCTATATACCTATAATACAGTGTCAATAATATTGTAAACTCACTCTGATTTTTGGGTGGCACTGTTCGCATCTGTGCGTCAACACGGTTCGCTGTCTGGAGCCCTGACATTTCAAAACAAACCACAACTCGTCAACCAAGTCTCTCCACGTGGATTGCTGCGGTCCTATTCGCTGTTTCGTGTGATATGCGAAAAAATCAAACAAAAATAAGACAAAGGCAGTGAGATAAAAACGTAATACCGTATCTTACACGTTTTAAGAATTTATCACAAGAAATAAAACTAAATGATCACGACAGAACATTATTTCGTTTGAATGCAATATTCGAGGTGGCTGGTGTAAAGGCCCTTTGGGAGTAGAGCGATTTACACGGCTTATCATCAGTCATCCCGTGCTAATGCGTGTGTTCAAAAATAATTATCTGAACGTGGCTCGCGGTTTTGTAGTATGTTTGAGCCGGTTAGGAATATATTATTATTTATTATTATAGTTAATATTATAAACAGGGGGTGATTCGCCAAGCACGCTCATCCACCTTTTTAAATTTAATAATAATTTTTGGAATTTTTAAGTGCGTCTACTTATAAAACCATATATTTAAAATTCTTGAGATTTCTAGTAGGATAATAATATAGGTACTAGATAGTCCTTCAAAATGGGTTTACATAAATACAATATAAAATATCAGGTATAGTTTTTATCATGCTTGGACTATTTTCATAAATTCGACATGTTGAATGATTGATATTAAATTTTAAATTTTAAAATCACCAATCTTCTTACCCCATCGACCCGTTGACCTTATTGTACACAGAGTTTGACAACTTAAAAACAACTTGTTTGAATTTTGATTTTGATACATAAAAATGTTCAGAAAAATGATCTGATAAATTATTTAATGTCTAAAGGGGTGAGGGGGAGAGGAGTAACAGAGGTTCGCATCTCCACAGTTCACTCCTCGGGAAGGTAGGTACTAGAGCAAACAATTTAAGTAGGTATATTTAAAATTTCGAAAAATCAGATTTCGAATAGTGTGCGCTACTGAAGAAAAAAAGGGGTGAGCCGCGCTTTGGGGGGTGAATCGCCTTTTATACATAACATAGAATAAAACACTCGTACATGTAAGCTTCAGGCGGACGACAAGTGTGCCGCCGCCGTTAACGATGTTTCTCGAATACGACTGTCGTTGTTGTCGAGAACCACGCGCCAGTGATTCACAAATAAAATACTACGGTTGTTTGCTTTATGAATTTTACCTTTTAAATTCGAACACGTTTACCCGGTCGTCGGTCGGATGCTCGTGTTATATAATGCGTGTATACGGTGTGTGTATATCTATGTATATATATATATAATATAATATTATGTTTATTTTAAATATTATAATGTATTCCTTTTGCAGCCATTATGTCGTTTTCGGTAGGTATAATTTAGATAAACACGAGGGAACATTAGAATCTCATTATACTCAAATGGCTCTCCGTCTCGACTTTTTGATACGACTCGATGTTTGTGAGCGCTCCCACCTACGGGCTACGACTGCTACACTGCGCGGACAGTATTACAGTAGGTAGGTACAGAGTTAGGTATCCGTCGTCGGCCCCGAACTACTGTCTACACGTTAATGCTTGTGTGATTTCCACAAATACTTAAAACGTTTCAAACTGCCTTTTACCAGTGTACCATTCCCAACGATGCGTTATCACGACGAGTCTGAATACAACAATAATATTACTACTACTGCTACTACCACTTTTACCGCTATACACTGCAACTGCTGTACATTGTTACTGTTATTATTATTGTTATTATGTTTACAAAAAGTTTAATAATATTCCGGGTTAAGACGCTGACAATACATAATAACAACAACGTAAAATTGTGCTTTTTCGCGCGTACTCTACTTATTTAGGACGTACATAATTATAACATCAGCTATACGTGTGTATATTATATCTATATATCTAATATGTACAGTGAAACTTCCATGAGACGAAATTCCATTTAACAAAATTGTCTATGTAATGAAATATTTTTAAGAACCAAAGTAAAAAACCGAGTTAAAACCAAATTAATTTAATTATATTTAACTAATTCCGCTATAATACGAATTATTTAGTTACCCGCGAGACTTTGTAATAATGTGAAAGTTTCACTGTATTTTATTTATGGGTATGCGTATGGCGTACATACGCTTAGTTCCTAGTCGTAGATTGTTGAAAATACATAAATTGATAAATTGTAACCAAATCACTTCAATCGGATTAAAAACAAAACGTTATATTATAGACAATAGTAGATACGCACAGTACACAAAACTGGATATTAAAAATGTTTAATGTATTCAATTTTAATGTTCTAGATATGTTCTTTTTTAAATGTGCTTAGTGTGTTTAATTATGTACCAAGAAATCCATTGTTGTGAGCATAATATGTAGAAAACTGGAAACGTAACGTAGAAACAAGAAAGTATGATATTTCAGTAATGTAATAAGTAATGTTAATATGTTGTGCACTGTTTTTGAACATAATTCTTTAAGGTAGAATAATTTCTAAACAATTAATGTAATAAGATTAAAAATATTAAGTACTGACATGGAAAATTATTTTTTAAGCTACCTTGATGGATATTAATTACATTTTTTTGCTGCAAATTTTTTAATAAATACATATTATATAAAATATTTTTGATTATTGTTCTCGGGGGCGTTTTTTGTTGTTATTGTTTCGTTGGTAATATTTGTTTTTTAATTTTGTTATGGTGGTCTTTGAATGTTGACAAATTTTAAATACCAAAGCCATATTGATTAAAAAAAAAAATTGATTAATATAATTAAAAATATATTGAACATTACACTAATAAAGTTGTGAATAAAAAAAATGTATAAATTTATGTGCATATTGTCCATTAACCTTTTATACTGTTAGTATTTAAAGTCGTTATGTATATCCAAAATAATTAGTAATGTGCATTTATATGGTTAATCTGATAAAAAAAAACATAGTTTTTAGTAGATGGACCAAATGGGAAAATAATGAGAATAATTTTGTGTGTCAATTGTCTCAATAGCTTATATTTTGAGTTAATTGTTAGAGATATTGATAGATAGATTCGACACCATTTTTGGTATATATTATTATTATTATTATTGGTACTTAAGCACTTTTACTATAGTCAACCATAAAAAACCCATTAAAAATGAGATTTAGTTTATTTGCACATGGTATGCAAAAATTGATAAATAAAATAATATTTGTGTAGGTAAATCATAATTTTTATTTTAGAATATCGTTGAAAATATATAATACATTTTACACAAAAACTCTAGAAAATACCATAGTAGGTATTTAGTAGTATATAACCTACTGGACACCCTCAGTCACTGAAATTTCGTCAGCTATTCGGGGGTTTCAGCTATTTGGAGGGTTGAGTTTATAGAAATTCTGTACTAACCCAATAAAATGTATGCTATTTTAAAGTGTCTGCTTTTTAGAGGTGTCTATTAGGGGAGGTTTCATCTTATTTCTTTTATTTCTTCCCTTCTCAGCAGCGTAGTTGACGCTCTCGAAGACTTCAAGTATCAATCACATCCCTTGTCACTGCCTACCCCAGAAGGAACCATGCACTTGTTTACTTTTCATCGCACCCTACTTTTAACGCCGTAATTAATTTATGAATTAGTTTCAATTGGGCCATTTAAGAGTTAATATTTTTAATGGTTCGAGCACTGAAAATTAAATTCATTAACTAAAATACAAAAAATTAATTTCATGTTTTATACAAATTATTGGTATATATAATATAATTATGGAATATGAATAGGTATATATGTTATTCGTATATATGTATTCTTAACATATATAAGCAATTTCATTTATTTCAATTAAGCAAATGAAAATACTTCAAGTCCTGGAACTTACTTAACACAAAAAACTTATATATAGACTAAATAATAATCAATAATCATTATCCTAATAGTCTCTCGTATTGAATATAAGTTAGTGTCCCATATCACAATCATCATTATTTATACAAAACGTAATAACTTTTTAAGTAATCGTATTTATTCAATGATTCCAGAAAACTTTAAAAGTTGATTTTATGACTTATGCATGCGTATAAAATATTATGCTATATTTCAAAAACCTTATAAACATAAAATAAATGTAAGTTGACGTATCTTTAAAAGTTTGTGCTGTTGGGAAACTTGCAATATAACATTTAATTACTCTAGACAAGTAGACAACTACAGCACAGTGACCACGTGTTTAATAAAATAATATACTATGAACTGTACTTTCCTTAAATTCCACAACTAACATTACCATGCGTACTTCACAAAATAGCTTTTTTTATTTGTATAAATAAAAATTGTATTTTATAAACACATTTAAAATGTTTTGATTAGGTATTTCATAATTTTATTTCAACGTGTGGAATTTGTATCAAAAAATTGTAAAAAGTTAATGGCAAATAAACAGTGCCCTCATTTTTAATTTTGTTTATTAAGTAAAATATTATAAAAAATAACTTACCGAATAGTTTTGTGTTTTTTACTTGGATTAATATTATTTCAGTTCTAATAGAAAGGTTAATTATAATATTGTATAGGTATCCACCTATTAAAGAAATGTTGCATAGGTTTACAATTTGTTTCGTCCGAGTTTGTAAAATTCACTCTTAAATCCAATATGTAATGATTAATAAAATATACTTATTTTAGTCTTTACTTTGCTTTTTTTAATTGAAAGTGCAATATAGGCTTTCAAAAGCTTCAAACAAAGCTGGTGCTAAGCGCTTAGGATATAAAAGACTTATGAACAAACATCGTCACCCACCTGTTCGATTTGTTTTATTTTCTTCCTGTAGTGGTAGAACTCAAACATCGATACCATAATCGATATGATAAGTCCGACTAGAAGTACTGCGAACACTCCACCTAAACAAACGCACAGAAGCGTGATGTGTACATACGTAGGTATATTAGAATATAGGTAATAGTGACACCAAAATGTGACGAATGTATCGTGTAGGTATTTACATATATTTTTGAAATCCAGAGTGTTTGTTTTAGCTCCGGCCCCGGACTCTTCGGGTACGCACATGTCGTTGGGTGGCTTCCACCATTTGTTGTACAGCATTTGTATTTCGCCCTTTTCTTGCAGGTCGAGAATCGACAAGGATATTTGGTCTTTCCACGGCGATCCTGACGGAATAAATTCACGCACGTGTCGGGGTTAAAATGTTATTTACCTATCACGAATAAATTCGGTTGAGACCAACCCATAGGCGTTGCTATCCCGTATCCTTTGGAGTCCAGCAGTCCATTTATTTGGGTCAGATTACAGTTCCTCTGTACCGCGTAATCGAGCATCGTAGATTCCATTAGAAATGCAAAGTTACCTTGCAAAACCTTTTTAATACCGTCGTCGTACGACGTCACGAAAACCGACGGTTTCTTCTTCTGCATGTAAGCCCACATCTTCTTGTACGTTTCGATCATGGAGTCCTATTATAAAATAATGAAAATAAATCTGCCGTCTTTCAAAAACATAATAAAATCTATAAATTATGAATAGGCTAAAGTGTCCAAATATGATATGATAATCTGTGGGAGTATATTTCATGTAATTTTATTTTATTTGTAAATATAGATATATTAAAATAGGTACGTTGAATACGACGACACTAGCCGGTTGGCAATAATTAAATTTAAAATAAAAAAATAGTAAAATATTTAGTACCTACTGGAATAATATACGAAGATTGAATATAGATTAACATTATTTCTGATTTTAAATATTGTTAGTTTTAATTTATTTAAACTTCATAAATAAGAATCTAAATTTTAAACGTGTATGATTGGTAATCATAAAATTTAAAATTTAAGATTCTGAGTGGAGTGAGGATATTAATTTTTTTAAATCTGTCATCACTTTGTAGTGCCCTAAAAAAAATTTTTAGCCTGGCTTTTAGTTGATACTTTGAAGATATTTTTAAAAAATCAGAGAAAGCAGGAATATTGCTCAAACCCTGTTTTCTATTGAATGATTTTGTTGTTTAATTGTGCTTCTAAAATTAATAACTTCTCTACAGTAAAGAGACTTGAACACTTCACCAAGTGTTGGTTTATATTTTTTAGACACGATAATGATTTTTGAATCATTATTTTGTGCTATTTATAGACATTTAAAACATTTTGTACTTTTTGATAAAACATTGTTGTCTACTTCAAAGATCTTGAAAACGTGATACAGTGTTTATCATAAACGAATTACTAGGAAAATAGATTAATACTAATTACTACTAATAATAAATGTCATAAAATATCTTTAGAATTTGAGGTTGGTCAATTAAGCAGGTTTAACATTACCCTAAAAAATGTCATTGTAGTACCACTGTCCAGTGTACCATACGCAATATTCGTTTGTGCAGCAAGGTCTTCAGCATTTTCAATGGGGCTAACCATTCTCTCCACTGTCAAAAAAGCAGCCAAATTTGCCGTATACGAAGACACAATAATTAATGTGAAGGACCACCAAACACATCCAATTATTTTCGTAGAAATCGCCTATAAATGTCGTCATTAATATTTTCGTGATTAATATTATTTAAAAAACATAATTCAATTTTATATTATCCTTGTAAGGCATATATTTTTATAATTTAGACGAGTTAAGATAAATTACATTAATCACTTAACAATTCATTTCTTGGCTTGTTGTTTTACACCCCTTTGTAAAAACGAACTATATTTTATGATATTAGAGAGTCATGTTCTGTAAATCAACTTCGTTTTATACCAGCCGTTTTCTTAAAATACATTTTAGTTACTTACTTTATTATTAGAAATTATCGTTGAGAGTTCATAGAAAAGTGGTTATTCATACAGGTTAATGATAAATATCATGTCTCAAAAATCAAGAAAATTTGATCAAATTACTTTTACAAATTACATTTCATATTTTATGAGGCTAAGTACAAATAATATTTAATATTTATTTTAACGTATATTTTATTGTAATTATAGAGGGGGCTGAGGGCTATGTGCCCGCGTCAAACATCACATTCTATCTGCCCCAATTAAAAAATCACGAGAGTGCCACTGCGTGTTAGTATACAAGAAAACAATAGCAAATTAACAACATTTCGTAAACAAATGAAACAGAAATTAATTTAAAACGTTAAGCTAAATAAATCAAACCTTCGGACTTATGTCTGAACCTTGTTGCATGAGCGAACCAATGGTGAACCAAAAACTATTAGAAAGCGTGAACCTGTTGAGTTGTGGCACAGTTGTCGCTAGATTGGGGCTGCTGAATAGTTTTCCGGAAGTTTGGTCTTCCCATTCGTACGGTGAAAACTTGGCGACAATGTACAGTGTAACTGACACGACTACATATGCTATTAACCAGTAGATCCACACCTCCAGTGCCAGAGGGTTCATGAATGAAAAAAATTGAGCTGGTTGATTGCTGGGGACCTATTAAACATGAACACTTTATGACTTATGAACAAAAAAACAATATCAGTTGTAAAAATATGTCAATAACAATTTAAATTCATTGCGTATTTTTATCTACGAATGTTATATAATAAATATTTTTTAGAAAATCATAATTTGTCTAAGGGTCTTAAAAATAAACTATAAAAGTTTTTTGCGGAAGAGTTGAAAACATAACGTTTTGGAAACTGTTTATTTTTAAGAACAAAACTTTAACAATCTACATAAAAGATTTTACAATTAAAATTAACTAGGGGATAGTTTTAATCAACACATTACATTTATAGTTTAAAGTTTACAAAGCCTATATTATATTAATTTAAGGTTAAAACAATTGGAAACTTTCTAGGAAATAATATTTAATTCAACATTGTTTAAACAATATAGTTATGAAAATGTTTTATTAATTAAGAAATATATTTAGTCATGTCTTCATGATATGAGTTAAATAGAAATATTGAAAATTCCGACGGATTAAAATTGTATAGAAAGTTTCTTTTATTATTTTTTTTCATAAAATATTTGTTAAATACTAAACAGTGTCGTTCCAGTGTATCAAGTGAAGTCAGAATGACAGATTATGAAATTCACAGATCTTATAAATCAGCATCACATTTGCACTTATTACATTATTTTACCGATAGATCTATAATGGCACTTATTTTGCATTACACTATGTGTTTGTACCAAAATACACAATGTGTACTACAGTTGTGATGAATATAATTTGATTAACCTTATATAATATACTGATTCCCAAGTTCATAAACGGCTTGGTGAAGTCAATAACACTTTCTCTAACGTAGTTAATGGTCATCGATCCAACAGCCAAGTCTGCTTTCTAAGAAAAACAAAAATTACGAGCGTTAAAATGCAGTTAAAAATATAGACATTAAAGCTGATAAAATATATTTTTTCATAAACCATCGGTTAATAGATCCACATTATTGTTAGAAAGTAAGGTACTCGTTTCTAGTTCGTCGTATATGGTAATTCTTAGACTAGGTAGTAAATTAAATTGAAGTATTAGATTCAACCGACGAATTTATACGATGCGATCGAGGTGAGGTAATATTTCGTAATATCGTGTATAGACTATAATATTATAACATATTTTGCCCTCCATAGTTCTATCAATAACGAAAGAAAAACTGAGATATTTTAGTTAGTTAAATGCAAAAATATTATTTTTGCTATAGTTAAACAAAGTAATTTAATTATAATATTATGTACCTACACTTCATTGTTATGTAAATAATATTGTACTGTATACTACACTGTACTCGATGTATAAATGTAATATGATTTTAAGTATGTATACAGTATAAACTGTCCAAAAATATAAATTTTCCATAGACTCATACGATTAGTACGATAGCTTTGTGAATAATATATTAACTTATACTCAATGATCATGATATAAGTAATAATGAAAAAAAAACATACATGCTTTATGAGTTGTTCCACTATACCATTCCATTCTAATGTTACTGGATCCTGAGCACCATACTTATTGTCCGGTACTAAATCCAAAATATAATCAAATCCAACTTGTTTGGCAATAATTTCCAACAAATCGACACAAAATCCATAAAATCTTGCGTTCCCCGTATAATTTTTTTCGAGATGCATCATGACATAAGGAAATTCCTAAAGTCAAAGTATAGAAAAAATATCTTATTTATTATATGTATTTATATAGCAATATTGTACACATTTAAATTATTAATACATATATTTTTTGTAATTAATTTATGTACGGAATCTACAATTACATATCAACAAGATTAATCCACAAGTTCTGATACGTTTCAATTTGGATGGTAATAACATGTATTTTTGAAGGGATTTTATTGAGTTTTAAAATGCTCCAAAGGTATACAATAAATTAATTTACACCTAGCTTAGATTTCTTGTGATTTTAGCTATTTTTTTTTTTAGTAATCCTATCATGACATATTTAATTTGTATGTTAAAATAAAAATATCAGAGAATAGTTAGACTCGTTAAGTTGCAACCCACACACACACACACACACACACACACATGAACAAAATATAATACAAAAATCTTAACAAAAGAAGTAGGGATGACTCGCTGTCTTATATAAAACTTGAAAGGCTGTCTAGCCGGCGGCGTATCTATATCCAGGAGGAGAGAGATCCAGTATGTCTCCATTGTATATATCACCACCCAGTTCGTTTTACCAGTGTGCTTAACGCCCGCACTACAACTTTTTCTTCACATGAAAACTTAATTTAATTTGCAGATACGCAAACCGTTGTATTTGTGTGTTGATCTTTTATATTTACAAGGCCATTCGAAGATCAGATGTTATGACATGCATATAGGGTAATAAGTACCTATTTTGTATTATACTATTTAAAAAAAATTATTGATGTTTTTTTACAGCCACAAACATATTTTACGTATTATTTAGTTGTAAGCTAATATTCGAAAGTTCATTAGCATACTAGAATTTAGACTTTATAATTGAAGGGGTCTGTGTAGAAATCAGACAAAACCGTTGTCATTCATATTATAGTAGGTGTTTATCATATTCGGCATATTATGATTAATTATCTTGTTTTAATTAAATAATATTAGTTGAAAATCTAGATAGTCTATTAGTTTGGATCAGGTGAGTATCTAAACTTTAGATCATAAAAGAAAATTGACTATTGTTCAGTTTTTACTAGTTTATTAGTTGGAAAAGCATTAGTTAAATGTCTAAAATATCGTAGTGAGTAAAATATATAAGTTTCATTCGTTCATGTTTAAATATTTATAGATCCAAGTATTTTCTTACCTACATCAATGTCTAGGTTTCCATTTATCAAATTACTGGTGTCTGTGTATATCAGGGTAACTATAATTCTTAAATATAAACCGGTCCTTAACGGGTGATGCGGTAGTGTCGACAGTCATGAATCATGATAGGTACATAAAGTACATAATGTGATACTTTTAATAGTTAGATGATTTCAAATGTAAATGTTATGTCCAACTAACGGGTTACGCTGTAGTGTTGAATAGCTTAAGTATTTTTAAATCCATAAGTTTAAGAGCTAAACACAGAAATCGCTGTATCACTTTACAAACTGTGGCAATTAAAAAAACGAAGTTACACATAATATGTCGTCGTATATAACACAAAATGATATTTTTTAATCTGTAGGAGATTTCCAAAAATATGGGCCAAACTGCAGTTAACTCATAATATTTCGTGTCTATTTCACTGGTCAACATGACATCATCATGTGTAAGGCAGCTTTGCAATACCGTGGTATCTGAGGTAATAGAAATAAAAAAACACTAATACCACGTTGCCCCTTTAATTACGTATGATCGACCACCCAAATCGACCCCTCTTGTATTCCATTCTCACATACTATCTATAATTCCCATTGTCGCACTTTCCATTGTTTTTTTTTTAAAAATTGCATCACTTTTATTTTACCACGTTAGTGTAATGTGCACTTTTATTTGAATAATTCCACTCTGTGTAGTTAACAACAGATATAACTAATTTTAGTATCAATTAATATTAATATTCAAATTCTTAGGTAGCTATTGGAGAATATTATCAATATGAACTTATAATGTTGTAGAACACCAGGGGGTTTAGGTTGATAGACGATTCCGGATGAAAAAAAAAAATAATCAGAAAAGAGCTAAAGGCTCAAATATTAGAAACCAAAAATGCATTCAACTTTGGTTGAATACTGACTGAAAATAATGAACATTGATTAAACTTTCCCGAAAGAAATAATTTGAATTTGTATTCATGTAAGAATATTTTGATCTTAAGTATTCTTTTTTGTATATAAAGCAAATAATATTGGGTTTTAGTAGTAATCATTTTTTTTTTCAATGGAAATAATCGAATACGTTGTTCAGAATAAACACAACTTTAAATTGAAACTCGTAAATAGTAATGTATAGTAAATGCGTGTTCTTATACAATATACACGACTAAAGTATATTGTAAGTACGAGTATAACGGTTTTCAAATTGGATTTATCAACCTCTAACAATTTTCCTCTTTGATTACAAAAAAGGTTTTGTACTATTTGCATGATATTAACAGATATTGTAAATTGTAACAAACAATAATGACGACACCTAACCTTAAGTTAAATTTGCAAAAAATAAAAAATGTCCATACTTACCCAGACAGCATTTTGCCATAACAATATTATAATATTGTTAATATAACGTTATACTAATATTGTTGTACAATAGTTTAGTATACAATTGTATTTACATTGAAAATATTAATATATTTAAATATTAATTCTTATAGTTTGGTAAAAATTATTTCAATAGATACATTTAAAATAGCTACTTATAAACAATAAGCTAATTCATACCTAAAGACATCATTTTAAACTTATGACGTGATGAGTGCTATTATTGAGAATATTATCATACGAACAGGTGTTACCTATTACCTATTACCTATTACTTATATATTTCTATATAATATAAGATATAACTCTAGCCTGTTGATCATTAGTTAGGCAATATTTCTGGTGTACGTACTACTCTAAAAAAATTGTTTCCATATTGTTGGTATTATAGGTTTAGGTTATTTTTTAAAAATAAATAACAATATTTGACCATTAGAATAATTTCAAATTATTTAAATACTTGTAATTTGTATTCATATACACGTACTTGCTAGAATATTGTACACAATGACTATATAAATAATACTTTAAAGTTATAATAACCAACATAATATTATTATATTATTTAATATAAAATGATTGTGTGGTATTTTATTCGTTACAATTATAGTATTGTCAACTACATTAGAAAAATAAAACATTTTGTACTAACCACAATCGTTACAACGACAAGTGTAATATTGTAAGGAGCTGTGTCGTGAAAAGCAGACATATCTGTGATGTTTACACCAAGTCCGGGTGTCCACTCACCGACTTTTGCCAACGCATGTTGTTTGAGTTTCATCAAATCCAATTTAAAGTCTGTTCTTTGACCATTTTTAAACTGTATCGGACCTGTAAGTCCTTTTATCTCCACCTATGGGGTTTTTTTTTTAAATTAATTAATACATCGATGTAATATACTATGTAGTAAGACTCTCGTATATTGAACTTTCGTTTTACGAAATTTTCTGTTGAACGAAATATTTTCGAAAACCAAATTTATTTAATTCTATTTTACGAACTTCTCCATAATACGAATTTTTTGGTCACCCACGATACATCGTAATATGGAAATTTCACTGTATTAATTTATAAACAGTTTATAAACAGTTTAACGAACCGGCCAAGGTCCTTTATAATATATTGCATGTGAACATTAAGGTAAAAAAAAATATTTAAATAATTTCAGATGATATTTTAACAAAAACACACATATGAAGAATACATACGGATACCTACAATATGAATTATACATCTCTATTTCTTTAAATTAATTAAAAGTTGAATTTAAAAGTGTCTCGCCTAGATGAAAAAAAAATTGAAGGAGGAAGAAATTGTATTAGTTATTTGTTTAAAGCATGCGGGAAAAATCAATCAACGCCAGATTTTTCAAAAATTATGGAACAACAAATAATTCTTTACTTTTGGAGATATAATAATATTCATTACCGATAGTAATATGATATTATACCAAACAAAAAATAAATGTGAAATTAAAAATAATATTTCAATATCAATAAAGATCTTACATCTATAAGTTTAATTATCATCTGATGAATTTATAATGGAGAAATTAATTTGTGTTTTCAAATCATTACTATCATGATATATTTACTGATCAATTTAAATGGTTGTAACCTAATGACTGCTAACTATGAGAGAGATGATAAATATAATGCTGTTGAAATCAAATGAAGAAAAACGTATAAATTTAACTAGATGGAAGGTATTTTAAGTGATCCTATTGCAAGTCATAATATATGTTGCAGAATATCGAATTAAAAGTATAATATTTATCAATAGTAAAATATGTAAAATAACAATAATTATATACGCAGAAAATGCACCTACGTTAATTTAGTTGATGTTATGCAGTTACTATTATTCTAGTTAAATATTGCAGAATTAATACCTAACTAACGAAAAAATAAAATATAACAACTATTTTTTTTTATTATAGATCTTAGAGTATAATAAATTATGGGTCTGTAAAATATTTTACTGTCAATGTATTTTTCAAAGTTATTTCTGAATAAAAAAAAACACTTTTAAATATAATTTTAAATTTACACTAATCTTTGCTTGTCGAGAGAGTTTCGGTTGAAAAATGAATTGTTATACATGAGATATAAAAATAAGAAATTAAAAATTCTGCATAAAGTATAAGTACTCAATGGCAACGATATTGATTACATTAAATCGAAATATGAGAACAATAAATTATCAACCATTTATTGTTATGATAAACATAAACATAAATATAATACAAATAACATGAAAACAAACTGAATTTTAATGTTGTATGGTATTGGTATATGTATTTAAATAAGAAAAGTTTAATTAATATTAATTTATCTCTTAAATATACATTTCTTTATGAAATTCTAATTTTGAATTAGAACCTGTATTTATAAATTATTTTGCATTATTTATTACCAAAATAAATGTGCATTAAATTACACAGGTATATAATATTATATCAATATATCATTATGTAAATTCTAGTACATAATATCATAACATAATAAAAGTAAATAATAATATGTTTATTATAAATTATAATATATTAATTTTGTTTGGGAAGAGTAATTTAATTCAATGCATTTTTGTATTATTCATACTTTATATCAATTATTTATTTTATCTTGAAAATTAATTGACGAACTCAGTATAACTCAGTTATAATTCCGTGTAGATAAATCATATAGATTGAATCAAATATCCCATTAATCAAATATTGTGCACGAGTGTTTCTTATAAATTGTTAATTTATTTGATTCTTTAGAAAAACCGGCGTGTCAAGTTTTTATGAACTGGTATACATTTTTAAAGACCCGAAAGAGTAAGTGTTACATTTTAGATTAAATTTCTACTAACCGAATTAATGAATTTTATCAAACTGGATCCGTTACTCCAAGGAACTTCATCTTTACACGAAATATTTGGGTAGTCGAGTGCATTGTTTTGTTGAAGAGCGCCCAAGCCGACTGCTAATACTTGTACTGAATCATACATGAGAGCCGGTTCACACTAATTAATTAAAATTCTCATTTTAAAGTACGCAAGTGACATAATTATTATTATAACTTCATTTTGTAATATTATAATGTATTTATAGAATTCTCAAATAGTCAAGACAAACCTGTGTCAACATAAATTTGTTGATTGACTGATTCTTTTCAGTGGAATATTGTTCCATGTGTTTGAGTACTTCTCGAACACCGACATCTTCGATGTCCACCATCCTGAATGTAGTCAAGTTCACGAAATTGTATTTGAAATCTTCTAGATCGAACATTTCCATGTCCTAAGTACGACAACAATATTAAATCAAAGGGTACCAACCATTCAAACAGTACCTACTTATTTCCAAATTTTTTTTTTTTTTAATTGGTAAAATGGTTAAATGTTGATCTTATATTAGTGTGCGATGGCAATTTTGTACTGCGAACTATGATTTACAATTTATAATTAAAATATAGTTTTTTTTGTAACACATCGATTAACAATTTTAAGTTAACCATTTGAATATTTTGAAGGATTAAATGATTTTAGACATTAATGATTAATTTTTTTAAGAATTTAGGCGTTATTACTATTTTTTTTTTTTAATCAATTAAATTCTTTTTTGTATGAAAATTACAAACGCATTATAATATCGAATTTCAACTTTCGCGTAATATGAGATGATAAAATTACTGTGCATATATCAAAACTAATATTATTAACAACTAAGTGGATACCAATTAATTAATTGCTCGTACTTACAAATGATGTAAAAAGATAATGAAACTTGTAATCATTCATTTGGAGTTGTAGTATCTATATTATCAGAATAAAACACGTCTTATGAAAATAAAACAATAATAATAAAAAAATCATCGGTGATGCAAATGGAATTTAAACAGTTGACTTACACCTCTAAGAAAATGATCTACATGTTCGGATTTCGTATCGACCAGCATATTGTATATCTCCATGTTTTTGATCTCGTTCAGTACTGATCTGTATGTCTCCGGAGTGGCATGTCGCAAGTATACTTCTACTGTTTTTCTGTCGGGCACGGTTTTCATGAAATCTTTCATTCTAAACAAATCTGAAATAGCGAACATCAATCGCACGAACAGTTAGATCTGTACCTACACAGCGTTATGCCCCCTGGTCAATTGTTCAGCAAAAAGAAAATCTGCTTGAAGAAAGCTCGAAATATTATTCAAATAATTAACAACATTATTAACTTGGGGAAAAAAATTAACCGTAATATTATTGAAAACCAAATAATTGAAATTTCAATACGAAAATCACGCTGCAAACGAGAAGAATAAAATGTACCCCGACCGCTATAATATACTGACTACTTGTTGGAAATATAAATATATAATATACTATCCACATACATAAATTATTAATTCTAATTGCATCTTATGAAATAAAATCTGGCAGCAGTACCTACCTATTAATTGTCATGCTCTGCAGTTTGTTCTAATAGAGAACTTAATGATGAACAACGACTCCTTATTACTAATAGGGTAGGTTATACATATTTTAATGATAAAACTTTACCATAGTGCAAAACACATGTTCAAAACGAGACGTTTTAAAGTTTAAAACACACACTAATACAAAGTAATTGTTGGGTTTATTCTTTGGGGTTCAGGGAGAGAGTTTCAATTTGTGTGTATGGTGACAATTTCATACGAATAATAATACGTAGTATAGAACATCTTGGATTTTAGATTAATAATTGAAAATGTTATAGCATTATTCATATTATAATATAAATATTATAATAGGCATTTGCATACAATTTAAAAATGACGTAACACCACCATAAGCTTGGTCCAGGAGACTTTCTGTTTTGGATTCAAAACAAAATGGGTAATTGTTGGGTTTATTCCAAGGGATACAGGGGTGGAGTTTCAATTTTCTACTAATGATAATACGATTTGTACAGCACTTGGGTATTAGGATTAATAATAATTAAAAATATTATAATACAATTTTACCATAATCATGCTCATATATAATGGCCATTTTCGTCCAGTTTAAAAATGATATAACGTCACTATAAGCTCGGTTCAGGAGGCTCTGTTTTGGATACAAATTGACCGATAGCCTTTTGGGGTCCATTTCCAAATCTAGTCTAGCTTCTATGTGAGGCAAATCCAGGGTATCGCACATAGACTGTAGATGAGATGCCAAGTAACTGTTACTCGGGCCGAACAGAGCCGCAATGCCGAGATCGAGTTGGCTGCATGCTATTTATATTTACACAGATTTAATAGATAATATTACTGTAAGTAAGTTTACTGTAATATTATTGTTTCAATATTATAAGTGACCATACCTGTTTTAATGGTGTAAAAACTGTCATCATGTGGTACGTACTGGATATCATAAGATACTTGGGTGTGTGGCAAGAGATGTGCATCACGGTTTATTTGATCGACTGCAAATTTGAATGCTATTTCGAGGCTGCTATTGATTTGGTCGTGTGTAAACAATGCTCCTAAAAATTTAATAGTCATAATATGTACCAGTATCAAGAAGAATATATAAGACATTAAATTATATTGAAATAAAATAGTGAGAACACGACATAGCTTAATATTGAAGATAATGTTTTAATCATATTATTTATTGGTTGTGAAATTTAATGCTATAAAATATTAATGATAGTACCTATATACTTTTATTTTAAGTATACATTTTATTGTAGAAAAATTAAAATGTATGAATTAACAGTAATTTATATCACATAAAATCAAAATATATACTTATTGATTTGTTTCTTTTTATAGATAATTGTAGGTAAATACTATCAGTCAATTAAGAACTATGAAATAAAAATAATCGTTAACAATGCTTTTTAAAATAACGAGCTATACCTACTCGTAAATTAAAAAAGAGTATTTGTTTAGCATAAAAAAATAATTTTAAGGGGAGTTTAAGAAAACTGTTACTCAATATTTAATTTCACAAAAAGGTGAAAATAAATGAGGCAAGTTCATTGTTTAAATAATAATAGCTTTAACTTATGCTGTTGCGCAAATTTCATTGTTTGATACTATTTTAGTAAAATATATACATTTATTTTTCGGTTATGTATTATTATAATATGCTTGTAAGTCTTAATATAAATTTAATATTTTTTTTACATTTCCGCATTTATTAATATATTTTTCTTTTTCATTATCTATTTTTTATGGAAAAATTCAAAATCATTTGTAAAATTATTTTTTGCGTCTAACAAGTCTGAGACCACTTAACTCGCTCAACCGCACGAAACGGAAAAAAAAATAATAACCATAACCACACTTAACGTTGTGTTATAAGTTTGAATAAAGCTTTATATACGAGTAGAGTCTTTAAGGGTCGACTTAAAGTGTTGTATATAGAATAAAAGAAAAATGGTGTGAATTTGCCATTTTGTAGTGCGATGAGAAATCGGATATGAAACATTAAGAGCGTAATTTTCCGGACGATTTTCCAACTCTCTGACTGGGTATTGGTCGAGTTCCTGTTGTAAATTGAAATGTCCATTACCGGTGTCTGAACCTTTTTTTTATGAATAGGCAGTCGATATGGTAGTATAGTCAGTAAACGATCATAAAATATATGTTGACAATCCCTATTGGTCTGTGTACATTTGAAACCCTAAATATTGTGTTTAACTCTTACAAAATATATACAATGTTAATTGAAAATTGATTTTCGTTTAAGTATCATAATATTATTTTATTTCATTTATGATTCGACCATTACGCCTTACGCAATATAAAGGAGATGGTTCAAAATATAGACTAATCGTTTGATTGATTAGGCGCTAACCTAACCAAAAAGTAAGTTTTGTTTACTTTAAATAAGTACCCACATCATATCTGGAACGAAGTTAAAAATAATTCCAACGGACATTTTTTTTCTGAAGCTACATTATTATTATAAAAATTCGTGGGTACAGGTGTAACATTTTTTTCCCGTTTTATTATAGGAATTTAATTGAATCAATATAATGCAGTTTGAATTATTATCGGCATACAATATTCATAAACATGATAAAAACGAGAATTCTCATATTAATATGTAAAAATATTATTTTAAACTGTAAATATATGTGATATTAGAAATAGCTACACAGATTGAGTGTTGAAACTATAAGTATAAACTATAAATCGTTTTTATCAATAAAAATTAATTTTATTAAGTTACGATTTATTTGTACCACTTTTAAATAGATATTTACTAAAATATATATTTTTATCATACATCTTGGATTTTAAACTTTGAATCATTGGGACTTATTGACATTTAAAAATCAAAAATATTTGTTGTGTTACTTTTATCTCACAGCCTAATCAGCAGATTATCTAGTTTGTTTCATTTAACATCATATTATTATTATTACGGCAAAAGTTAAAAACTAAGTCAACAGTAAAATGCTTTTTTTTTATTTTACACCAGAATGGGCTTTCAAATGTCGTGACAGTTGGTTTTATTGTGTTATATTTTTTATTTTTTTTTCTTGTCTCATAAAAATAAAAGTATTGGAAAATGTATTTCAATCCCAGTTTGATTGTTAAACCGTAGGACCAATCGGAAACATCGCTGTAGTTTTGATAGTAAAAATATATATCGTTTGTTCAGGCTAAAAAGTTTTTAAATTGTAACACTAAAATTGTACAATTAAAAGGCCAGATTGTACACTATTGATCATAATATAATATTTGATGACGATACACTAATATCCTATATATTTTGAGTTTGTTCAGTAATATTATACTAAGTGATTTAATGGAACTCGAAGTCACATCTACAGTAAAAGTTTTTAAGCTAATATCTATTCAATTTTGTTTGGAAACAAATTTATTTTATTTTACCAAATTGTAAATTTCTTTAGAATTCAATTGTTAAGAATTGTTTAGAATTTCAAATGTTTTCCGATTAATCATAAAATGAAAATGTAAAAATGAAATAATAACGAACCCGTGACATGGAGGTAATAAAACCATAACAATATTATAATTAAATGTTCCATTTACTCAATATAAACATGGTTTAAATTATGAATTGAACGAACAAGACGTGTATATAATGCACTTACACATTTAATAATTGAACTTAAATAACATAAAAGAAAAAATTTACTTTTAAAATGTCTCACCAATTTTTATTTTGTTCGATTGCAGTGTTCGAACTAACGAACAGCATATTAAAACTTCCAAAATTAAAGAGCTCCGATGTCGTATCTTCATTATTTTTAACGATCTAGAGTTGCGACTGTAACAAAGGTTATTACTATTGTGGACGTATGTTATGTAACTACACTACACAGCACATACCATATATATATATTGAACGACGTTTATAAGGATGATTCGCACTGTTTTACGGTGTGGTGATTGCAATTATCCTGTTTCACCGAAATGTTATGGCGATAATATAATATTTTAATGTTCGGCCGGCTGATCACTTCGCATTCTGCTGAATAATTTGTAATCGATACATATAATATATAATAATATAATATATTAGTAGGTATTATTATTATTATTGATGACGACGACGGAACAGAGAAACGAAACTGAAAAAGCCGATTGAGTACTATAATAATATCCGTTTGAGTCTTGTATTATAATAATATCGGAATGATCAATTTCGTCGAAAATTGATGCGGTATCCTGCAACTGCAGTTTACAAATGCACTAAATACGATGCTCGGCGGTAGGTACCTCTATAAATATCATTCGAAAAACAAATTTGACACATTGGTATTATTATTAGGTGACATATTGCGGCGGGCTACTTTCCGATAGTAATAACAATAACGATGACACTATTATTAATAATGATAATACGCTAAGTCTTATCGTGTACGTACCTGACAATAATTATATTACAGCAGTCGCCGTCGATTGTTTGGTATATACCGCAGACGGATCCACTGCAGTGGACTTCAACCCTTTAGGACACGCGGTACCACTGCGAGCCGTTTTACGCGTAGTTACATTTGTCCGGCTTCGCGAGCGTGTTCGGATGTACGCGATGGGGTACTAAAATATATATGCAATAACTCGGCCTGACCACCAGAGCGCTCTTCGCTGAACAAACATTCTCGAATAATATTCGAGGCCGTCGTCGTGATTTTTTATCGTCGTCAACATATATAACGACGAAGAGCTAAACGATCGGTTGTGCGTATATGTAGGTGATTGATTGTTTTCGGAGCACAGTTGCAGTATATACAAGCGTATGCGTATCGGTGAATATAAGACTATCCTGCTGTGATGTTTAAATTGGAAAATAAAATAGAAAGGGTTTAGGGGATGTAAAAGTGTAAGAAAAAAAAAGCGCGTACCCGCCTGAACATATTTTAAACGTCTTATTGGTGATTGGAGAGGGAATGCATAAATAGTTTTTATAAAAGAAGAGGAAATCCGCCTTCTCTACAACTCAAGCACTGGCACTAATTTTTTTTAGCAGGTATGCAGTAACTGATTTAATTGATCTAATGGCGATCAGCATAATAGTAATAATATGTGACGAGTATGGCTTGGATTTCAATGCAAAGTTCCTTACTCTTTGTGTGCTCTAGGACGATGCATTCCAAGTACGTATTGTTGTTCGTTTCATGTAACAGATAATTCAAGGGCTATGCACAAACGAGACGCATGGCTTTTACGCAATCGTTAATAAATGTTCGTGTGAAACACATTTTTGAAAAGCATCAAAACATGTTTTCTGCTTCATGACTTTGTAACGGAAAGTATAAGCTCGAGACTTGAGTCTCTTTATCAGCCTACCCACCTAAAATAAAGTGTCCGTGGGATGGCACTCGACATCATATCGGACCGTATAGTGACAGGTAACTGATAAGTATATTATAAAACAAGTTGCATATAATCGGCCACACGAAATGCACGACCTCGAAAAGAAGCAAAAGCATGTTTTCATGCTTCAGTTACTTTGGGACGTCATTGTTACGATAAGTTTAATCCTAGGAGCCGAATCTCTTTAGATGCGTCTTCTCAAAAAAAAAAAGTTTTTGGATGCCACCGGACGTCAACTTGGGTCATTGTGATGACTGATAACTTATCATATTTTTGATCGAGTTATCATTAAATAATTGTTGTGCATTTTGAATAAGCTTCGTATCATTTGGGTTGAATGTGTCAAAATATTTTGTTTTATTCGTTCGAATTACATTTGCACACAAATGTCGGCAATCGACATGTATATCAAACGTTGTGTAAAATTTAAAATATTTTATTAAGTATTTATTAAACATGTATATTTTATGTAATTATCCAGAAATATGCAACTATTGTGAAAATATGAAAAAAAAATCAACAGCAGAATCTCCGTATTACGAAACGTCAAGATGTTTAATCAGAATTATTACAAGTCGAATATAAAAGAATATGCATTTGCATAAAAATCCGGGCCCCACTGATGAGTATATCGTAAAACGAAAATACAAACAAGACGTATTGTAATAATAGCCATTAAACCAATGGCACACACTCATGATTGATTTTCAACAAGTGACGTGAGTACATATTTTAAGGTTGCACATGGCATCAGCCACGCAATATGCACGCACACCCCGAAAAGGAGCAAAACATGTTTTCCTGCTTCGGTTACTTCATGACTTTGTTATGCGATAAGTGTAAACCCAAGTCTCTGTAGGTGCCTTCGGAAAAAAAAATGTGTCCATGGGATGACGCCCGACGTGATCTCTCCTCGACTCGTGACGCACACGGTAATAGTGTAGTCACGCACGATTCGACGACCGTCGCGGTATATAAAGTATGGGCGAAAAATCCCGCGGTCGTAAAATTTAAATTATTCAAAACGTTTTACGGTACGGCTCTCAAACTTTATATACCTGCTACCCCCGGCGGCGGCGGCGGCGGCGGCGGCCCGATGTATTTTTGATTCGGCGACTTGAACCTTAGCATGCTCTTTTCCATTGAAATCAATGAAACGACTTTACGGGCTCCTCTATACAATATTATACAGAATCACTTCGATCGACTTTCGTCGTGTAGTGGCTACAAGACTTGCGTTGGAACATTTTGCCATTTTTTTACCCGCGGAATCATTATGTACGGACATGGACTGCTATAACGACTAACGACGAATTGTCATCAAAATACAATTTTGACTTCAAGTTCAAAGATAGGATTTTTCAGCAGACCAATAATTACTGTTGTTTGAAAAAAAATGAAAAACAAATATTTACAATAAACCTTTCAGGTACGCTCTTAATAAAATATGATGATAAAAATTGCGATTGTCTTTATTTGTATTCAACGAAACGTAATAAAAATAAAGTAATATTGGTGCCTATTAGATATTAAACATTTTACCTTGCATAATTGTATGGTGTCAATAGCGTAGGTATATGGGTTGTCGTTATTTCGTATATCATTCCGTTGAAAGGATTCATGAAATAGGCTTAACTTAAATAATTGGAAACAAAAACATAATACTAACTATATAATATATTCATTTGTTTTAATATTAAAAACTTTGCAGGGAATTCTATTTTGAAAAATTAAATATTATATAAACACTACCTGATTTTTAACTCCGCGATGTTTATTAAATGACAGTTATATAACGCTAATGTCTATACATTTAATGAGTTGTTTTACAAACAGCTTTTGTATTGTTAATGTATATTTGCGAACACGTGTTATTTTATTGGAGGAATAAAACATTTACCACTAAATCAACAAAATATTTTTATATTTTCTAATTAAACTTTCAAGTAAGGAAAAAACGAAACAAAATAGTGTTATCACTGGGAGGTTACTTCTCAGTTAAAATCGTGCAAAATGAATAGCGTAAACAATAATAGCAAAAAGTAGAAAATTCTTCTCCTATAATATATATAATATATACTATATATATATATATATATATGTCAAATGATTTATAGGTGATTAATGTTTGTAGGGAAATGAAGTTTGAACTGGTAATTACACATAAATAGAATAATCACAAATTAATGTAGTTTTTTACTTTTGGGTCTCCAATCGCGTAATAAATATACAAGCTGTTGAGCCATTGTCGAATCCAAGGTCTACATCATATAATAAGTAATGTACTTGTGTTATACTTATATCCATAAGTAGGTCAATTACGTCGTATGCTAAAGTTCCGTAATCGTCATTGAATTCATTCAAAGTCAAAAGAACAAGCATATTATATACAATATACATACATTGAACGATGTACGTGTATTATTTTTATTATTGACCACTGTGAAAATAAAGACGAACTAGAAAATATTATTATTGTCCATAATATGTTTAAATTTAAATATTTTAGTTTTTTTTTTTTATATATTGTACGTGCTATACTTTTATTATTGACTACAAAAACAAGAATAAACTAGAAGACATAAAGGATATTATTAATTTGTCTATAGTTTGTTGTAAGTGTACCTATTATTATTTTTTTTTTTAACTATTTTTACTATCCTTAATGTTAGTCTTCAATTCTGAAGTTCAATCTCGAGGAAAAAAATCTTTTTTTACAAAGGTAAGCTGTTATTGTTTTTGTTGTTAAAACATTTCACGATTATCACGTAGAGTCTGTTTCCTCTTCACTTTCTTCATATAATAAAAATTGTTATCGCATATTCTTATTGTGTTCGTTTTAGAGCACAGATAATAATTTTCATTTGAAAGTAAAAAAAAAATTTTCCTAAATATTTTATTACTCAAAATATGACTACTTAAAATTGATATTAAATTAACGGAACATTTTTAAAATTGTAAATTATTCTTATTTTTTATTTCACTTAAGGAATATTTTTAAATATTATTATGTATTGTACATTTGTACACATGTATAGCGTATTTGCATTGATACACTCGATGTCTTGATCCTTAACAAAATAAATAAGTTTTCGCGTATTTGATAAAGGGAAATAATATTTAATTGAGGAAATTGCATTTCTAAATATTACCAAGATGTCGCTTTGCCTTTGAGTTGGATCTGTGTGTACCTTATCATTTAGTAGGTCACCGTAATTAACAGGTTAAATTTGAATTCAATGTTAAACCATTACATAAGAAAAACGATTTTGAGCGGAGACCGTCTATTTGCTTATATTTCTAATAATGTTTTATTATATTGCTTATATATTAGTAATTTATTTTTAAATTAATACCTCCGTGGATTGAATAAACTTTGAAACAAATCACATGTAGCACTATTATATTATAGCACTTGAGTATTATATATTAGTATATTAATAGCTGATATTAACTTATAAGTCGATACCAGCGTACTGTAAGACGGAGTAAATGGTAAGATAATGAAGGCATAAATAGATTACAATTATTCTTTATATTTTTGAAAATTTAGATTTTCTGTAGCAAATAATAATATATTTATGCAAAAGTTTTAATTTTAGCGAAAAATATTTTTGAATTGCAATTATTTTAAACAAAATTCTTTATTAATAGCTATCAGGGCTGAAAACAAGTTTAATTGATTAAATATTAATAAATGTTGACATGGAAATAAAAGAGTGAAGATGCCTCCCAATGGAGGTAGGTACCTACTATGTAAAATTGAATTACTGAAGTCGTTATTTTTCGTTTAAACATCCAATTCTTAGAAATTTTAACTCGAAATATGAATAAAAAAATCATATTGTAAAAGCAATGCATTATAATTTAGCCGCTCGGAATCTAAAATGTAAATTGTCAGAATAATGTATTATTTATAAGATATAATGTTGAAAGACGAAAGTCCAATAAATAAAGTTTTTTAAAGATCATACTATAGCTTTATTGTTATAACTTATAAGATTAACAAAAAATAATATCTTGTAGTTATTTAATTAAGAAACTAGAAAATAAAACAGTTTACATTACCTATTGAAAGTAAAAAATTAAAAATTATTTTAGACTAATTAATATTTCAATCATAGCTTATTGTACTGGTATTATTGTTATTTAAATAGTTTCTATCGTTTTAAGTTAAAATTTAGTGCCTAAATAATTGTTTAATATTATAAACGGAACAAAAATTTGACAATTGTTTGAGTCATTATATTAGTACCCTTGGCCGTGTTGGTCATCAAATATGACATTAGTTTTTATGTTTACTGACCAACGACCCAGAGACGATTTTTCATATTAAAAATGGCAACACAAGAGAGAGAGAGACATCATACAGGCATTTATATTAAACTAAGAATATAAAAAATATATATAATATGAATGAATAAATAGAAGTATCAAGATCATAAATGTTGTAAAAAACAAATGATGACTGTTCATCGGAAAAACAAAAAATATAGTTGTGTTTTTTATTCGGGATAGCCCATGTTTATCACATCTTATAGACCCACTATGTTTGTGATGTTTATTATACGTCGGGGAAATAAAATTAACTCGGTATAATATTCATTTTATTATTCAAATATCCGCAGAGTTGGATTGAATTTATTAGATAAATATTATACGATATCTAACACATATTAGATTATATATTATAACCTTAGATCATATTTTGTTTCCCTTTTGCATTTTAAAAATAACACTCAATGTTTACAAGATTATGTACTTTTCAATAAAAAAAAATCTCAAAAAATAGCACTGAATGTTAGCTCATAATCTATAGAAATTTCGTTGTTTTAATTTTATTCAAAATGTTGTCTGTCCATTTTTACAATTTGTATTTCATTGCAATCAATTTTACCCCGTCTTAAATTTATATTGGTTTTTGGAAAATATGTATAACTTAACCACTACTTGTGCTGAGCTGATTTGTTACTCACCATTGATTATTGTAAAGGATTATTATTTTATGTTATCACGATTTGTTGTCTTTGGGCTAATTGACTTTTGAGTCATTGAAATTAAGCAAACGCTTTTTCGATTCCTAAAGAAGATAAAAACGACGGTCCAAAGAAACTTCTTTCGCGTAAAACCAACTTTTTGCTTGCAGAACAAAACGTTATTTATGTGTTAATCATCCAACTCATTTATATTTGATTAATTTATAGGATTAAGCAATGAATATTGAAAGTAAAGTCTTTTATTATGAATGCCATTATGAATAGGTACTAATATTAAAATCTGCATATCAAACATTTGTAATTCCAATTATGTAATTATGTGTATTTTCATAAATTATGTTATGTAAATAAATATATCCGGTCTTTAAAATACCACATGGGTATCCTAAAAAAGTGATAATCATTTAAAAATCTCCAGACGTCATCTTTAACCAACCAATAGTGAATCATGTTTCTAACATGAATTAGATCATAGTTTTATTTATATAACTCTAAGACCATAATGTACTACCTCTTAATATAATCTAAGAATGTACCAGTAAGACGGCGAATAGAAGTATAAAATCAAAAACGCGTTGTGTTCATGAATTAAAAATCTTCAGATTATTATGTAATTTACATAATATTAATTAATGGAACTATGAGTTACTGTTATGGTGATTATAGGACGCACATAACAGAGCATGCTATTTTCTTTAATTAGAAGTCCCTGCCATGACCTTTTTATAGGTTTAATGGAAACAAAGGTCCAACGCCATTTAATAGAGGTTTATGATAAAAACACAATTTTAGTAGACACTGGGTTTCGATAAAAAAGGTAGTCCCTATAAGTACTTATTAATAGGTTTGTCATCTCAATATAATAATAATAATGATCGTCACCACTTAACTGGTCCTAGTGGTATAATATTTAGATGTTAGTAGTATAAATTAAATATTTTTGTAAAGTAAACACCGAAACGTAACTGTCAAAAATCGGATAAATTGTTTAAAATAAAAAAAATAGAGATTGCTGCAACTACATAATTCAATTTCAATGATTTACTATGTTAATAATATGTAAACAATATATGTTAAATTTAGATGAAATGTTTTCTGTAATAATAGTACAGGTAATCTTAAAAAAAGAATTTAACATATTATATTGTACCTGTACTAATATATTTATGGCTGGTTTGTAAGATATTAGGTTTATCACTGTAAAAAAACATACTCGATGAAAGAAAATGATACTGTAATGTCTTATAACGGCTTGTATTATAATGGCTTCTATAACAACAAATTGCCGATTGTAAATAATAATTGTGCACTTGCATAGTATGAGTTAAATTTTTTTTGTAATTAGTTTCGAGATCAATTGGATAATAATATAAAGTGATAAAAACTCATCATGTTGTGACGTTTAACAGTTAAAAACTTTAAAAGTCTATAAAAAAAGAAAAGAAAAATGAAAAAATAAAGCATTTATTAATACTGATTTAAACAGATTTATGCACATTGTTGATACATATGTGGTTTAAAATGTTAGTCAAACGTTATCTAAGGTTAATGCATAAAAAGAACATTATAAAAAAACCTTTGTATATCAAGTGTACGTGAGTATTTCTTACGCAGTTTTATCTCGAAAAAAAAGGAAAATTTCTGTTTTTATAGAAAAACATAATATTATTATTATTTTATCAAGAAAACCCCAATTGCAATCTGATTTGTTAGAACAAGTCTTTATTATCGTATATTTTTTATAATGTAAGCAGATTCAAATTTTAAAAAAATAATAATTTATCTGATTTTTTAAAATTTATGTTAAGTTCATCCAATATCGGTACCACAACAGTTATTATTTGTTTATTTGTTGCAGCGAATTGTTTTCACATATCACTCGTTAGTCGTTACCACTAGTTTTTAAATTTTAATTTAGTAAGATCAACGCAATAAATACAATGAAAACGACCATAACAATAATGTAACAAAATTATTCTAACATGTAAACGAACACCTTTGTGGCTAATAGTTAATATTAACACAATATGTATACAAAAGAGCAGTCCATAGTTATAGACGAACTTTACAGTGATTTTTTTCTTGGTACCTGCAAAAAGAAGCTTCACTTTGATATCTAATACTGTAGATTAAATAATATATTAGACATATATTTAACTATAGATCATTTATCTAAAATCTAAATAAAAGTAAGTCTTAAGTTTCAACACTGCTGTCGTCGATACATGATATTACCTACCTATATGCATCTATACACTCATATTCACATTCTGCAAATATGTAAAGTGATTAATGAATATTAAATATAAATATTTGTAGGATTTATAACAATATCTTATTATAAATAAATCATGGTTTGCATATAAAATGTCAAAATATTTATTTAATTGTTTTTTAATTAAGTTGTACAAACTTGGTATCGACTCAGGTTGTCCATCTCGATAAAGGTAATTTTTTTATTTATTGGAAAAGCTTTTAGTCAGTGATTATGACAGCTCGACAGTTGTTTTAAATAATACAAAATTATGACAATAACAAAATAAATACAAATATGTATTATACAACAAAAACAGCTTCCAACACGAAGACATTTATTTTTTAATGATCACTTCAGATTTTATGTTGAGAATAGAGAAGATATATCGGAGAGGGGGGGGGGGGGTTAAGAAATTTCAGTTAACTGAACAATATTATACGTTTGGTATATTTAATGAGGGACAGTCGAAGAATATGTGTGAGAGGTCGTAGACGTTTTCCGTGAAATGTAGTGGGTACAGGTAATAAGTATTATCTGTAATTATTTCAATAACATTTTTTTGTTTGAAAGATAAACGATAAAAAGTGTTGTTTTAAATTAATAATTGTAAAAAGTTACTAATCATGTTGTTAAATGCTCATCATACAACTTTGCTTACGGTCTTCTTAACTTACTGTTTTAACGATTTTATTTTTGGTTAAGGAAATTTTTACCACAAACTGATTTGGATGTCATTTGAGACTTACATTCTTTTACAATGAGACTGAAATTTACATTTCTTTTACTAGTGTACATTTTTTTTTTAGTATCTGTTTTGTATATCATTTTATTACTTGAAATATTATGTTTTGTTGGATAATACAAAATCTGCCAATAATCTAATAAATAATAGTTATTATAAGAGGAAGTCAGCTGATGGAAATGGTATAAAACAGACGATACTATATGTGTACCTACCTATAGTTTACCTGAAAATGTTTAACTAACAACAAGATTTGTGTTTAAGGTTTAGGCTGATTCACACAATATTACATGACATGGTTTGAAAACAAAATATAACTGTGGAAATTATTTTATACAAGTCACTTTGACATAAGTCAACAATCACAGTAGAAAAATATTACAATAAAGTTTGATGTTGACCTATAATTATATATGATATGATTAAAAAAGTACGATATTATATTATTAATGCGAATATTATTATCGTTATTATTAAGTACTGAAAAAATACTCGACAGTGTTGCTGCAATTTTCGGCTATAATTTTTGCACAGAAAACGAGTGGTGGCCAAAAAGGTCGTAAATATCGGAAGCGCAAATGGCCAAACCCCCTCTCCCCCTATTACTGTTTATATTATATATGTTGTATCCAAAATAAGCTGTAAAAAACCTAAACACGTGCGCCTCGACCACCGACTGAAATATCATATTATCTCAAATAAATAACAACGGGTTTCGTCGTGGAGGTATAAATCATATTCTAAGCGGAAGAGGGATTTTTCGTTTGAACAAAACACAACGATGAATGTCGTTTAGCGACCGAACAAATACCACCACCATGTTATATATTGGCAACGTCGAGATATGAAGAAAACTCAAGATTTCTTAATAAATTATAAAATTCGTAAATATATTATAAATAACATTATTATATCGTATACGCGTACAATAAGTCATAATATTTTATCCATACACCATGAGGTTGTATTTTGTATATGTGTTTGGCCTGAATTCATGTCAATATTCGCATAATAGGGACTATTTTTGTTCAAAGCAAATATCTTAAAAATAATAAATTAATGAGCTATTTTATATTTTGAAAAATGTAGTTTGTGTTTTCTTGTGATACACACTTCTTTATGTACAGTTGGACACAATTTATGCAACTGATTCGCGCCTTAAGAATTAAAATGGTACCTATAGCTAGACACTCACAATGAGCTGGTACCTTGGTATTTTTTGACGATGAATGTTGTTTAACAACCGAATAAATACCACCATATCTTGATATATCTTTGAGGTGTGAAGAAAAAAAAAACACTAGATTTTTTTAATAAATTACAAATTTCGCATATATATTAGACCTACAAAATATTATTATATATCACGAGCACACCAAGATATTTACCTATATATCATGACATTGCCTATGTGTTTTGCTTGAATGTATGTCGATATTCGCATAATATGACGTGGTAAGATATTTATGTATTTTGTGTACACGCATTGAGCATTGTCAAATGACGACCTGATAGCGAGTTGGGGTCACGGAAGCCGTAAACGTGCAATATGCCACATCATCGTTTTTTCAGTGTTTGTAATGGCTACAAATGACAAATATATAGTATGGAAAGAGAGAATAATATTTTAATAAAATAGTTAATTTAGTTTCCCACATAAAACTGTCAACTACATTTTTATAAACTTTATTTTATGATTAAAAAAAAAAAACAATACGATATTTCTTTTTAAAAGTTATTTACAAATTTATTAGTATGATTTATGACTATACAAGGTAAAATATTGTATCACCTATTTTAAAAACACTTTTTGGGTTTTTAAAAAATTTTAAAAAGAATACTCATTAGACATAATAAAATATTAACTCATTATGTACACAGGCATAATAATCAATAAGAATAAATACAAACACATTCAACTTTATACAGAGTAATCATTATTTCAACTTAGTTAAAATAACAATCGTACTTATAATTTTTTTAGTGTATATAAAAACAATATTGAACAGTAAATTATACTTTTTTTGTGGATTTAATATATATAACCTAAAAAAGTGATCTTATTTCGTAAATTCCATGAATATTTAAAACGAGTTTGAACTTAATTCGATGTCATATATCATAAATGTACATAATATATTTTTTAAACGCTTATAAATAAATAACTGTGTTTAACTACTTTCTACCTGAGCATATTTTCGTAAAAATAATAAATTAATAATTATTTTATATTTTTCTTAAATGTATTTTATAATTGTATGTATTACAGGTCTTGTTTACGTAAAAAAAAAAACAGGCTATGCTATATAAAACCAGATTAATAACTACACACTCACAATGTACAGCCATATGACCAAGAATGCTCTTGAAATAACGAGGTTCAAAAGCTTCGAGGTCCACTAGAACTATTTGGTATAGTATTTTATACGAACAATTCCGAAGAACATGAATGTGTGTTTGATATATTTAAATGTATTTTATAGTATAATCTGAGGTTTACAATTATCTCGAAGGCAGTAAAAATGTCATAAAATACATTTATGACAGACATATTCAAAAAAGACAAAAAAAATTACCAAAATACTTTTCAGCATAATAAGAGTTCTACGACTACCCATAAGGCAATACCTAGTAGAACGGTTTTCGATACAACAACGTATAAGAATAAACATAATTTTAATAGGGATTTTGTAATTTTGGCTAATGGTATATAGATTAAAAGTTAAATTGTGGAGGTAATAGGGGTATAAATTATTGAAGCCTGTGGTTCGTCGTGATAATCATAGTAATATGGATTTCCTGTCTCAATTATATTGAATGAGTCCCTGTGTGAGAAATACCTATAAATAAACGAGGAAACAGAATTTTTTTTTTTAAATGCTTGAAGTATAGTATTAGACAATAATGGAAAAGATTAGTGGGATGTCACAAGAGACTAATGAAGGTCAGCTGCAGTATAAGATGGAAACGTGAAATAAAGTGATTAACCACCTAAGGAACGGTATGAAAACAATGTTTGAGTTATTTAACGATAACATGTCTAATGAAAAATGGAAAATGTATTAAATAATATTTAACATCTTGTAGACATCTCTTTCACTTTACTGAGAAAAACGAATAGTTATTAGTACCTAATTGTTACCTGTGTATTTTATACGAACACATTTGACTGTCAATACTAATCGATAAATGTCTGATTACTATGTGAAAGAGAGAAAACAAGAGTAAAATATTTACAGCACCTATATAAAATATATAAGACCCGTTGTGTTTATTTCATTAGTCACATCGCTATAGCTGAGAAATGTATTATTATATCAGATACTTTGTCAGATAGAAATAACGATTTTGAGCACCGTAAAAATATGCTTTTTGCTTTTAGATCAACTCTTGTTATTTGTTACTAAATAAGTGTATAGTTCATTACTGACTTTCAGAATTATGTTTCTATAGTTTTATATATTGTATAGTAAAATATTGTTAACATGACATACAATTTGGTTGTAAAGTTATTGGTACCTACAATTATCATATTCTATTTAATTAATTTGCATTGTTATTATTGTTTTAAAAATAGTATTAAACTTAAATTTTATTAAATTGAATGCATGGCTAATACTTCTGTAGTATAACAACTAATAAATAAAATATGAAGAGCACCACATTTTAAAATGATTTGGATAGGTGCAGTATGTTATTGTGTGCATTTAACAATTTTATCATATGGTATATTTTATTTTTATAAATCTACAATTTTGTATGTGTAATATATTAATATAATATACGTATAGAATACGCAGATTAGATTTTATAAACAATCGTTTATTCAAATTTTTTAAATTAAAAAAATTTTTTTAACGATTATTATAAATCCACATAATCAATTTATTGTATTGGTAAATATTTTGGCTTATATTGACGAATTTAGTGGTTACCTATATACCATATTATTATACTCGGCTATCGTGTCCGTCCATCACGTCTTCCATTCCTTAGTAACCGCATTACAGTCGTAGCAGTTTTTTGTACAAATATAAAAAATAATGGTTGCTAAGGTCTAAGACGACGGATCCATACAAAATCAGTATTTATGAATGTAATATGTATATTAAGCTTATATGACTCTAATACTATACTATATATATATATATTATGTTACATTGATATTATTCAACGACATATTTTCCTTCAGATTCGTGTAGATATAATATTATTGACATGTACTATAATATAGTTTATTTATTATTGGTCTCAAATCAAATATATTACATTTTAATGGCATAACTTAAATAAATATTAAAAACGTACACACTTTTTATACATCATATTATAAGTAAATAGTAGATGTGGACATTTATATTTTATAACGCGTGAATTAGTCTTTTTTGTTGTTTAAGTAATGGAAATCATCAATCAAATGTGTTATAATTATTGGTTAAATTTGGTTTTAAGCTCATAACTGTGTACAGAATCCCGATGTCCAGAACTTAGTAGGTATATATTATTATGTCCATATGTTGCTATTTTTCCGATATTTTTTTTTCTTTTTAATGAAGTGATCACAATAAATTTCAAAAATCTTATTTCATAATAATTGTATACAATAAGCATATTTTAATATTCGAAAAATTCCTCATAACTACAGTAAAATAGTGTAACTAGTAAGTTCCACTCGGAACCAGAACTCAGAATATTAACATGATAGCGTATGAACTATCGACTTTTTTAAATTTAAAAAAAGTTAGATATTTTACTATAAATTATGATAGTTAATAATAAAAACCTTAATACAGTACCAAGTATGTATGTTAAAGAATATTAAAAAACTATTCAAGATATGGTAGTTTATTATAAATATATTTTTTAGTAGTAAAAAAATAATATAAATATTTTTTTTTATAATATTATGTAACATCCTGTTTATTGATAAACAGTTTATAATTACATTTAGCATATTATGTACACAATATAATACTTTTTTGTTTGTTTTATGAGACAATATTTTCAGAGGTTTTATCAAATAATTGTTTAGAGATGATAACTTCTGTATCATAAGAATTACTAGAGATAAATAATTATTAGAGAGTGGCATAGATATATGACTAAAACTAACAAAACAAAAATATTAAATTCAATAGTCAATTTTATTAGTTTGTGGAATTGTTTGTACAGCAATTTATTAAGATTTTTTTCAGTTTTATTATTTTTTTGTTATTAATAATATTATATATTTTATTGTAAATTTAGTGACAAGTACCAAAGTACAAAATGCGTTAGTATACATGGTTTACATTTTTTGAAAAATATTTTATAAATATGAGAAAAGACGTATTGAAAATGTATTAAATATAATATTTACAAGTATCGTGTACGGGCTCATACCATCAATTATGAAGATGCAATGCACAAAAAAATAATTCACAATCACAAACGAAAATCATCATAAAATAGTGCCAATAAACTATTAAAAGCAAATTAAAAAAGACAGCTAAGTCACTTGAACCCATTGAACAATCGCCCAAATATCTATTTTATCTCAAGCAATGTCTGCCGCTTTCATCAATTGCCGCTATGAAAAAACTGCCCAAAGACTTGGGTGCAGTAAAAATGCATCTCCCGTAAATCCCTTAGCGTTTGGAAAATTAATAAATTATTATTGAGCTATTATAATATACCTTCAAATTAAAATATAATCACCCTTTACTTGAACTGTTGCTTTCACTTAAGTTACCTAATTACTTAACCTAACCTAACTTCAGCGATTGTCAATATAAAACTATACAAAGAACAAGGTTTAACTGAAATAAAAATCAATTAGCGAACAAGGAGGCCATTAACTGCGAGTTTAAATTAATATTTAAAAACTATTTAGAATTCCTCAAAGTTGAAGCTTAAGTATTTTTTCCATTACAGAGCTTAACACAGATACAAAATTTAAAAAAGCGGGTAAATGGATGTTGCTCTACTATACAGTAGGTTACAAGTCGGTCACTGTAATAGATGGTGTTGAATTTTGAATTCAATGATATAGAATCATTGTATACGAAAAATTATTCTGAGCAAAGACGGTCTGTCCGTCTATAATATCACTTAATAATTTAGTATATTTGATGATATTATTATGATCAAAGTAATTTATTTTACTACTGCATTAGTACTACGCAATAGATTAAATTCATTTTTGCACAAAAAAAAAAATACATTTAAAAAGTCATTGTGTGTATAAAATATAATAATATACTATAAAAGTTTCAAGTACCCATGAATAATATTTTTAATTTACAACAAAATAACATAAATCATTATACTTGGTTATTTAATATGTAATTTCTTTAACATTTAAACATAAGAAAAAACAAAAAAAAAAACTTGTACTTATATATTTTAGATTTTAGCCATAAACTTTGAAAATCTTAAAAACTATAAAATGATTTGTAAATTTTGAATATGAATTTCATTAAAATTGTAACTTTAAATGGTTATAAAAATAAATCATGAGTTTGTATTTTAATATTTTTCAACTGATATTTAAAATATATATCAGGAGCTGTGTATTAAATTGTCATGCTTTTTGACTAAACAAAAAAAAAATGATTGACAATTAAAGGAAAGAAAACCAAACAATTTTAAAATTGAAAATATCCGTTAACAGATCAAAACAAGTCCAAATATTTTGAAAATGTTATGGTGTATAGAAAACACGGATATAAACATTCAGTGAAAATTGCATGTACATACCTACGATATATTTTCTTAGAGTTACATCAAAAACCAAAATCGATTTTGTCGAAAACCGGGTTTCCTTAAAAATATCAGTTTTTCCTTAATTTTTTGTTTTCGTTTTTTCTGCCGCTTTTGAAAACTATTGGACATTTTTTGCTTTTATATAAGATAGTTTGTATTACATAGAAAAAACTTTCAAAGTCCTAAATTTAGTTTGACAAAAGATTATCCACTATACTGGTTCAATGATAGTTAATGATGTTTATTAAATGGAGGAGAGTCATATTTATGATTAGTTTTATATTTTTATGTTGACAGTTTATTTTTTGTTTTGGAATAATTAAGTTAATTAAATGGTGTAATACCTTGCACTCATGACTTGATTTTTGGAAAAGGCACTCTATATTATATATTATAGTGAATATAAATATAATTTTATTTTCACGTATCTATACGTCCATCCGCTTTCTTTAGTGAAATTGAGTTTCTAAATAAATTTTGAATCAGTTTTATGGAACGATATTGATTATATAAAAAATGCTGACTTCTCACTAACAAATAAGAGAAATTATTTGAGTTAGTATAACTCATGGCTAAACATATTATACTGAATTTATTTAACTTGATTATGGAACAAATAACACATTCATATATCTTTATATATTAAACAAGACTTACCGAAACGATAATTTGTAAACTTGTGATGAACTCACATACTACCTATAACAAAATGTTAGTTGTAATGAGGAATAAATATGTACATCTTTCTATTACATAAAAAAAACTGCATGTATAAATAGTGTTTATTATATAATATATATATTATTATATAAAATATATTATATTTCATATAAATGTATTTAGTTTAGTTCCATATAATATAATTGTGATGCCACCCTTCAAATAGATTAATTATAATAATTATTAATTAAATATTAAATGCTTGTATTAATATTTTTTAATATTATGAATAATATTGTTTAAAAAAGTTTTTTTATATTTTATTTTTAAATACATGTATTATTAAAGTTCAAGATGAATAGGGGTCGACTCATTGGGTGGAATTGCCCAATATCTCCAGGTGGTGCTACTTTTGAGGGGGGTCTTGACCCCAGTGTGGTAAACGAGGATAGCAGTTGCAGAGCTCCCAATCTTTTAATAAAATTATATTCTAAAAAAAATAAAAAAACTTAGGATTTTATAAAGGGAAAAACGAAAAAAAAATGCTTATGATTTTACGGAAACCATTTACACTACACCCACAGCCTTTTGTACAAGTGAATTTTTAAAAATAAAATAGTAATATATGCAAAAAAGCAATTAACATTTTTAACATTTTAAATAGCATAACACTTGGTGTTATAAATATGTCTTGAATACACACGTGCTTGACCCTAGAATTTTGTGTGTCGTATTTTAATAAAATGTTTCCTACCCCATATTATATTGTCTCTCTTTCCTTGAGTACCTAGTTTAAATGTTTTTCTGTTAAGGTCGAGTACTTGAGTCACATCTGAAACCGGTTGATTTACGGTCGTTGAGGATTAAAGGTTAAATAGGTATCAAAGAAGTTTAAGTGAATTTTGAGAGCTAATCTGAAATGGGTGACATTCATGGATTTTTGGTTTCTCTGATGTAGGCCTTTGTAGGAAAATGTATATCACTGAAAGGTGCGCAAATACTACATTATTATTATTATAATTTCTATAGTAGATATATCATTATGTTAGCGTACATTACTAAAATAAATGCTTTGTAGATTACTTCACATGTACCTACATATTGTATAGCAAAAATATATAATGAACTCATTAGTAACTCATTTACCTATCGTTATGGACTTATAGGCCATCTATACGCAAATATATAGAAACATATTTTTATAACAAAATATGGCAGTGGATTTTTTTTTTAATTAGTAAAAATCTCGGTATGATAAAAAAAAGTATATTATGACATGTACATTATGCCATTAATTAAATTTTACATATTATTCGTAGGTACTTAGATACAAATTCGTTTTGCAGACAAAACCGAGTGCAGCATATATATTATTTCGTTCCATTACATTTCTGTAAACAGCGTTGTTCGATCTATAAATTTGGTCTACTTCCACGTTTGAATAAAATGATCAAAAAATGTAAAATACGCCATTTCATCTTGAAAAGTTATCGGAAGTCTTTTATATAGTGCTATACAATTGGATATACGTTATAAACGCCCAGAACATTTTTTATCCATATTCTTAGATGAGAACTAAAAATAAAAAATATATACATTATGTTTTTGTACGTATATATACAAAGGCTAGGTTCAGTTCCATATTATATACACACACTCACACACACACACACACACACACACACACACACACACACACACACACACACACACACACACTCACACATAATATCATTGAATGCTTTCACCAATGTGAATAATGTAAAAAAATGAACACTGAAACTTTTTCTCATGTTGTAGCCATAATTGTGTGGATGCGTCGGAGTTGTTTTACAAATACATTACTACTATGCATTATGATGTCCGTCTGACAAGCGTATTGCGTTCTCATAATATTCCTGTTTTTCGCCGGTAAAAAATGTTTAAAAAATAAATGAACACATTTATTGTAAACATGGGGCTATATCATGTGAGTCGTATGGATATACATCTTAATACTCATACCTTTTGGGAATTTCGGGTATGTCAACGATGTCGAGGACCGGAGGTGAAATGAACTATAATACACATAGGGAGTTTTCCTACACGTCGCGCGAAATCGATCAAGTGCGTTTTTTTCTTCTCCCGGTCTTCTCTTTCCTTTCTCCCCGTTTCAAATCATCCCCGTATTATTGGGATATCGTGGATTCCCTTAGGCACACATGTGTATGTATAATCTTTTGAAAGAAAAGTTCATGCATTTTTATGAACTCGGCGCAATGCTCGAAGAAAACAGTTTTCACAAAAACTCAATTTTTTTATTTTTATTATTATTATTATTGTCAGACACTATAATGCAATATAATATCAAAGTGGGCGTGGAATGAGCTCGATGAATTCAATATACAAGTACCTATGTCCATTTTATATTTATGAGCTTAAAACTTCACGTATTGTGAGTTTGAGAACAATTCATCCGAAGACTCTGATCCGTTATAACATAGTATTATGGACGAAAATGATTAATATAATTCAGGAATTAAGAGTTCCTTTTACAGACTTTCTCATTCAATCAGTATTGTACGAATGTGTCGAAAATTTACTGACATATTTATCAATTGTAACATACGTACGATTACTATCCATTTGAATACCCATATGCAGATAGTAGAATAGAGTCAATGAGACTCATAGTCTATATATTCTTCTCAATCTTATACTAGGTACGAACTAATTATTTTCACAAAACATGCATGAGAACCCCACCTGTCGGATTCATTTCTAAAGACAATTATTAGGTTCATATTACGATTTATTACAGTAATATTAGTTTAAAATTACGAAAATATCTGTAATGAAATCTTAAAATATGTTATCAATGAGTGACTCTTTTCTCAAGGCTACATGTCAAAATTAAGAACAATACAAAATTATGCCTATTGTAAAAAAAAAATGTATATCGTAGGTATAATATTTTAAAATATCATAAAAAATATAAATTTATTTTTATTGACAATTATTAACGAAAATACGTGCTTACAAATATGGTACTCTAAATGAATTCCACCTCGGCATCTAAAAATAGCTCTCAGGAGGTACCCGTGTATTATACGTAAGGATACCAACAGTGTAACTTTAAAAAAATATTGTATGTTTGAATTATAAATAACATAAAATTATAATTTTTTAAGTAGTCATATTTAAGTTTAGCAAATATTTTATTTTTTTTTACGGAATTTAAAGTCTAATCGATCATGCGACTATATTATCAAGGTTTTTATTTAGCTTTTACAAACCTATAAGCACCAGTAAATAATATACTGTGTACTGAAATCAATTTTAAATAACGGTTATTCCAGTAAGAGGAACTTGTGAATGTGTTTTATCAGAATTTGAAAACACATTGCCAAATACTTATCACACTCCCGAACTACTTGGCAACCTTGAAAAAGTGCATAAAGTAATGCAGTGCGAAAGTCTGAGAAAAACTTGGTCATCAGTGACCTTAACTTCGTGTCCGTCACACTATTTTCGCGTCTCTGTTCACTAGTGAATATTATTTTGTGGTCTGCAGTTTGGTGAAATTCTAGCGGAACTATAGACTTTTATAAATTATTATTTTTAATCATTCATATGCTTTTGTTAAGCTTCTTCATCTATCCCGATCTCCAGTATATTTCATTTTCATTTACCTGTTGGAATCTAAAATATTTTTCCTGATATCATATCCATCACCACTGACGGTATCTTTCCTGAGATAAATTTTTTGATGGAATTCTACAAACGATATTTCTTATTACGCTTACCTATCTATGCATGAATAGCCCTTTCCGATAATTTCACTGTAAAAACATTTAAATATTTAGTTTGTTAAAATATAATACGATATGTTATTCTTAATCTGATGTCACGTTGTCGCCGTCTATTAATCGTTAGTGGGTAATCGTAGGGTTAAATACATTCGTGGTTTAAACAAGACAAAGTGGTGTGTGTGTGTGTGTTTTAAAATCGACCATGTATTATATAGTATATACGTATAAAAAAATATTGTATTGGGACCTGACAGAAAGTGTACTTACTTTAAAAATAAAAACATATCTACGTATAGTAACTGCGAACTGCAACAACTTCAGTCGTAAAAAAAAATTGTATGCATGATGTAAATAGAAAAAACCAGCTCAAAAGAGTAATATTAATTGTAGTTGTTTGTTATTTACTCAATTCCAATGAGAAATAGCAATCAAATCAAAATATAACTGAATTAAATGTAAATAACATTAAAAGTTCAATAGGTTTGAGGTAAAATTAATTTTCTATAGTTAAAAAATCTGTTTGGATCATAGTAAAGGTAATGTACAATAATACGTTTTAAACAATATTATAAAATAAAAGAATGCTTCCAAAATAAAACTTTAAAATGTAAACACAGTTCTTTTGTAAATTATTAGGACGTGTGGGGTCTACCTCGTCATTGAGTAGGTCACTGTAAAGGATATCCATATCAATAAAATATGTTATAACTTATAATTAATTGAATAACCATAACAGTAAGATAGAAATAATTAATATGATTAAGAAATATTAAATTTTATTCTTTATTCATCATACAATTAAAGTGTTTAAATAATTTGACGATGTTAGATTTGATATAGGCATATTTAGCTGTTACGCCTATTATATTTGTAGGACTGTTAGGTTAGGTTATTTATACCTAGACTTTTTTTGTATTTATAATACCATAAAAAATATTTTTTTGTATTTCAAAAGTTTTTTAATACCTTACGAAGGTTCAAATTTCGAGGTAATTATTACAGCTAGTTTGTCAAAGTTGTGTTTTTATGCCGTGATTTAATATTATTACAGAAATAATATTTGACATTACAATATTATATTATTATATTTTGGATACCAAAATTAGTTACCAATTAAGACTGTTTATGTTTTACTATCTGATCCATTTAAAAGTGAATATTATAAATAATATATTTTGCTATGTATATTCACGATTTAATACACTTTTCAATCAAACCATATTATTTATCACAAGGATTGGTTTAAGATGATGTGTTTGCGAACAGTGATTTTATTTCGTTTTATGGGTTGGGCAGCAACGTACCGATTACTAGTATAGTTATAAACTAGAATAAAATGTTTTTAAGTCATGAAAAACTTTAATATAAAATGGTGGAGATTTAGTGGTATTATGTTATGAAATGGTTATGATGACAATGAATCCTTGATTTTAACGGTTAACGAAAAAGTTCGAACTTTTATTTCTTCACAAGTGATAATGCACTCCTGTTAGGATTATTTATCCAGAACTAAATCAACTAAATATTTATGTTTCTTTCACTCATAAAACTACTTAAGATGGAATTGGGTTTTTTTTTTATGTAAAAGTTTTCAATTCTTTAAAGATTTTAATTTCGTTTTTAAAATGGCATCTACAATATTGGAGTGAGTTAGTATATATTATGTTTACTCGACTTCATTTTATAGTGATTAAAAATCAAAATCATTATTTTCTATTTAAATTTAATATAAAATGTAATATTATGCATACAAAGCAAAGGGGACTAATATCAATTTCTTAGAATTAAGAATTCGTCCCGTTTCGTTCTGATCGACAGCATCGTAGAACATTGTTAGATATTATAAAAGGACAAGATTACAATAGTGAAATTTTCTAGCATGAGTTTAAACGATATGAATATAAAAAAATGTTAGGGTTTAATAAATATTTTAGTACTAGAACCGCTCACGTCAATTATTTACATTGTTAAAAAATTGTATTGATCTAAATACACGCAGAGTTCAGGAGAAACATAATATATTGGTCAAAATAATTGTTGCTACTTAAGTCGTTATATCAATAGAACTAGAATTTGTTTATTAATTGTATCTTTATGCTAACTTTTAAATGCATTAATTAAAAATTTGTTCAAAAAAATATGTTTATATTATATCATTATTTTGTTAATTGTGATTTAATCTAAATAGAAAATGTTCGATGTGCCTATAATAATCAATGCATACATTCAAAACCGAATGCCATCCACCACCTAATTATAATATATTCAACAGGGCAGTTATACTAACAATATATTTTTTCAAAACGAAACTGCCATAAAAAAGTATCGCGAAATAAAATATAAATATCAACTCGGTAGCAGCCAGCAGGATGCTTTATAATAATGTCATCAGATTTTGTAACCTAAAATCTATAGAGAACCCCAAAAAGTCGTAGGAACATTTTAGCGTTTAAAACGGCTTTGGACTCACGTGCGTATTCACCTTTTGTTTTATCGGGTAATAAGACGTAATACTCATTTTCGAGGGAAATAACTATATACACATAGAAACAACCCCTCCGGATAAGAATGAAAACGCACGTTCGGGGTGTAAAGAGGAGGACGTATATCACTGGGGACAAACAATTCTTAAACTATACAGATAGACGCATATATACATAAAAGTGCGTCAACCTTCGTCACAGGGATAAGACTACAATACCTATACGATAGGACATTTGGGACCTGCGTGATGTTAGCTGCTCTAAACATGGTCTCGCATACAACTTCTATACGTAGGTCCTATACGTTCTCATCCATGGTTAATTTTGTACGCTCGATATCCACACTTTTTCATAATATTGTACAATGTGCGTATCGCCGTACTTAAGTTAATAACACGTACGCTCCTCGCCACAACGACTTGAACTTTCATTTGGAAGAGGGAGATATGACATTTATATTTAATTTTTAGAGTGTTCTCCGTTCTCCGGTCGTGCGACGATCAAAGATTGCTCTCGTTTAAAAATTGACGAAGGATTAACTATGAAATGGTTAGAGTATAATAATTTTTTAGTAGAATCGGAGATATATATATACATGGGTAATGGGTATATACTTGTATCACTGAATGAAAATTGAAAAACCCATTTACATAAAATATTCCAAGTTGGAAAATGTTTAGTATCAGTTATACATTGATAACGCTGTAATTTCACACATTAATGTTTGTTCGAAATTATTACAAAAGGAATTTCGTTTTTTAAAAACACCATGCCCGTTTCCGGGTAATAAGTTAGCTTCAGATCACCTTCGATAAACAAATTTAACTTGACGTCATACAACATCATTATTATCTTGGTGGGAGAAATTAATTAAATTACGGTTAAACAAGTAGGTATAATATAGTTAAACAAGACTTAAAAAAAAACTGTTCAGTTTAGTGTAATTAATTTGCACTAAATTAATAATTTTCATTTGACAGTTTTCTCGTCGACCTAATGTGATAAGAAAATTACTTAAAAAAATATGGTTGTCAATATACCATTATAAAGAACAGTATAATACGATATAAAGTATAAACACACTAATTAAAAATCTGTACCAATAAGTTACTTGATTAAAGCAAATAGCTGTAGATATACTGTCATTATCCATAGATTTCGATTATTTAGTTTTGTTAAAATATAATGTAACATTTTAAATGCATATTAATATTTTAACCTAATTTTGTAGTTTTGAAAATTAGAACTTGAAATTTTAATTCACAGTTTTAATAATAAATTATTTTGCTGAGTAACATTAAATGTTTTAATAGTTATCCTAAAAGTTTCAACCAATCCAAAGCCTGATTTATTTATTCCATTAACAATATTAAGCTCCTCCTCCTCATACGATTATGTATATAACTGATTGAATAGTAATCAGTAAACACAAGATAAATCATACATATTAATATTTAATATCATATTATGAATGTGTGGTGCTCATAAAACTATTGTTTAAGCCGTTTAAGGTTTATAAACATAAGTGTAGAACAAAAAAAAATTAAAATCAATGAAAGCAAATCCATCCACATCACATTTAAGTTCAGCCCTAAAAATATTACCTAATATAACCAATCAATGCCCATGGACAATTCTGTTAAATAGGTACCTATGTTTCCTCTTCGACAAAAGACTAACCTGAGATAGCCATATTAAAGCAAAAAGAACATCGCTCAACCTCAGACTCCACAGTCTAAGAACAACTACTCCGATCCCAAACCTCTCTAAATAACAAAACATTAATTTACTGTGACTCACTGCGACATATTGCATTCAACTCCGGGGAACCTCAAAAAATTCAAACCTTAGTAAATTTTAAGCCTTTGAATCAATAGCCATTTGTGTTATTTCTAATTCTTTCAAGTACGTCAAGAATCGTACCATTTTCAAGACTTCAACATACCAACAATATCCACACTATTGCTCCTATCACTTTAACGAATTTCCCAAAAACTCCTAAACCTAATTTTATAAATTAGAAGTAGTGTCGATATGGACGCTTCACTTTGATACGTGTCTAGTACACAAAGACTAACGTCAACTTATTGACTTTTTGAATTATTATTGCATACAGATTGTAAATATCTTTTATAAATAAATAAAAAAGAAGTTTAGAAAACCCCATATCCCAGTTGTGTTCACCCGACCGACCGTCAGTTAGTTACCACTTACCAGTACATATAGTTACGATATTGTTGATATTAAGGTATTTATTAATATATTTTTATTTATTTATCGTTTTATTAATCATCCGCAGTTGATATTTTAGCTACTGTTCCATAGTTATAATGATTGTTTGTATTAATATTTTACAACGGTTCAATTCAAAGTACCTTTAAACTAACCAGTTTTGAAAAATATCAATATTTGAGTATTATAAATGACTTAGCTTATTCAGTATTAACGTACTAGAAAATATTAAAAACATACGTACCAAAATAAAAAGGTTAGATACAAAATTCTTTTTGAATAGTATGTGGAATTTTAGTTTATTGCGTTCTATTAAACTACGATTAGGAACAAGGAATTCAGCATGCTCGCAGAATGAGCTTTTCTATAAATGTAAGATTTTCACACGTTACACAATCGATACATTTTTTTTTTGAAGAAAACAATATTGTTTCTAGTTAAAATTATATAGATTTACGTATATATTGTTTACAATTATATTGCACGAGCGTTATCCGAGAGATCAAAAATAATATAAAATGTTATGTTCATTCGTTAAAACGTTTAGACATTTCAATTATTTCTTAAACTTAAGTTACATTAAAAATGTTTAAAGTAAAATCTTGTGATTCAGACCCAAATAAATCGCTGGTAAAGATGTAATACATTGCAAAAATATCTTATTTATCTGTTAAAAAATCTCTCTTAAATTTCTTAAGATGACACTCCTAGCCCGGGCTGTTGTTTCGGTCATACAAATATTAAACATTGAACAAATGTGCTTTTGTTCCAATTTTAGTTTTTTTAATACTACTCTGAATTGATTTATTGTTAAACCCGGAGGAAAGACTTATCAGATCTCTAATCTCTCGTTGGTTTTGTATGATATCTTAATTTGTAAGTGAGTAGTAGAGTATGTAAAAATGCTTATAATTCCATCGAAAATAAAAATATTGTAAAATACCAACGGGAAAACACTGCAGACAATGACTTCATTACTTAAAGTTTGATAAATTTGTCATGTTAAGCATTTGTAAGACGGAAACAGGCATGACATCCTCTTCATAATTATTACGACCTAATACCCTATTCAAAATAAAGCCTATGTAAATGTTACTTTGTTTTTAAAATTTTTCGATATCACCCCTCAAAAATACAGAGAAATTAAAAATATTACATGTCTAAAGTACCATCTGTGTCCAATGACCCATCGATAGGAGTAGCTATATGAATATTTTGAAGAACGAAACACGTTTTGTAAAAACCAAAAAAAAAGCATTTACATAAATTACGTAATTTAAAAACCAATAACTTTTTTATTTCACTTGGATCTAAAATAAAATAATATACACGCTAGTTTCAAAAATGTTTTTATTCATATTTTTTTTCTTCTCATAAAATTTATATAATATTAATGTTTTATTCTATTGTTGTGTCCATTATTGTAGTTTAATACTAAATGATAACGAAAAAAATAAATAGTAAATAATTGCTCAATAAGGTAGTAAATCTATAACCTTATAGGCCATGCCAACCTGACACACACAATAATTATTATAATAAAAATACTTAAAGCTACATCGACTTGTAATAATTACGGATGGCCTCATCTTGTCGAGCGGTTGAGTACCAAGTACTCTAAAATTCAACGTTTATTTTAAGCCTAATTATTTTGCCACATATTATTAAAACAAATTCTGTTTTACGTACTGACTTAATGAATGAAGAAGATCATGATATAAGTATAATATAAAATTATTCAGAATTATCCAATCATTCAGCGATTTCTTAGAGTTTAGACATATTATTATGTATTATACATACCTATAGGTGTAAATACGTATAAACATACATTGTTTTTGGGCATTGTTTGCCTAATTTATCTCAGACGTTAAAATTATAGGGCAACGAGAAATAAACGGAAGTACCACAATACTACCGATGAGAAGAAGAGGTTTTGGTACTTTTTTTAAAATTTCATATTCGTGATATGAATTTGTACACTTGGCTTAAGTGATCTTAAACATGTTTTAGTCAGGCGTGTTTAACTTATGCCACAATCAACGAATTTCAAATAATTCCTATTATGACTTAATTTTATTCGGTAGGCATTATTTTTGTTTGTGTTCATTATAAATCGTTTTCCACATTTCTACTTACAACAATAATTATTATTTAAAACATCTCATGGGACTGGCTAATTAAAACATTATTTAACAGTTTATTATTAGTTATTTTATATCTGGCTGAAATGATTATAATACACTATTATTATTATCCATGTGTATACTGTTTGCAATTCAGATTTTATTGTCATTTTGCGTCCGACAACCGAAGCAGTCGTTACGATCTCTTCTCGGATATATTATATTTTGTCATTTCGTTTACGTGTGAATACCGTTATACTATTATGTCAACCAGATTCTCTAAACGGAACAGCGATGGAACATCGAAACATTCGGGAACCAAAGGAACAGTCGGTCCGTCAGTGGCGAAGCTGATTTGGAAGTTTGAGTCGATGTCCAGCACCACAGCTCTACGTCCATTTTGCGGCGGGCCATCAGTGTCGAAGCTCGTTGAAAAATTTGAGCTGTTGTCGTCCATGGCCAATTCGAGTGAGACTATCGGTGTCAAAGCTGGTAGAAAAATATGAGCTGTGCTCCTGCGCCACAGCGCCACGTCAATTGCGTGGCAAGTCTAATTTTATATTTCTACACTTAATTTTAAGGATTGTTTTTTTGTTCAAGTCTACGGAAGGGCGATAGAGGGGAAAATGACCAGGAGCCGGAGGATGAGAAGAACCCGTGGCGAGTCCACTACAGCCACGGGAAGTCCACTTCACCCGCGGGAAGTCCACTTCAAAGACGATTATTTTCTACAGAACGATATAGTTTAGGAATAGAATTATCTTGAACTGATATTTCCTTTAAAACAACAAAATAACATACAAATTATACGCGGGGCCTCTATTACAAAAACCAACAAACTGCAGTTCCTCCATGCGTCTTCGGCAGCACACGCATCTGCAGTTAAGACCAACGTTGCATCGCTGGAGCGGCGACGACGATCGATGGCTTCTGTACCTTCGTAATCACGACGTCTAAGACTTCTCCTTGTCCACGGCCAGATATTACGATTGACGTGGAAACGAGTTCGTCCACAACCATGGCAGTCGTTCGCGATACCACTACTATGGTTGTATTATGCCCCAAACTTCACAATCAGTCATCTGACTCGATCCAGTCTTGCAGCCGACGTGAAAATATATTATTGCGTTCGTCTTTGCCGTTCCGTTATTCCCGACGTCCTCGGCGGCCACTGAAGCTTCTCACTTCCGGTGTAGCTACCGCTGACGTCGGGAATGACGGCACGGCATAGATGAAAGCGATCATTTCACGTCGACTGCAAGATCGGATCGAGTTGGATGACTTGATTGTGAAGTTTGGTATAATACAGCCACGGTAGTGGTATCGCGGACGCGGACGCAAATTTCCACGTCGATTGTAATAATATCTGGCCGTGGACATCGAGAAGTCTTGGATTTTGTGACTAGGGAGGTGCGGAACGTCGTCGCCGCTCCCGCGATGCAACGACGGTTTAACTGCAGACGCGTGTGCCGCTGAAGACGTATGGCGGAATTGCAGTTTGTTCGTTTTTGTAGTAGAGGCCCCGCGTATAACTTTTATGTTATTTTGTTGTTTTAAAGGAAATATCAGTTCAAGAAATTCTATTCCTAAACTATATCGTTCTGTAGAAAAAAATCGTCTCGGCTGTAGTGGACTCGCCACGGGTTCTTCTCTTCCTCCGGCTCCTGGTCATTTTCCTCCCTATCGTCCTTTCGTAGACTTAAACATAAAAACAATGCTTAAAATTAAGTATAGAAATATAAAAAAAAAAATCAAAAAAATTACAAAAATTACAAAAAATAAAAAAAAAATTACAAAAAATTACAAAAATTATAAAAAAAAAATACAAAAATTACAAAAATTTAAAAAAAAAATTTATAAAAATCAAAACAAAAAAAAGTTTACACAAATTAATAATACCCATTATAAAAATATTCTTGATAAGTTATTGATTTATGTATCACTCAATATGAAAATATCAATGTATTGTATCTATTATTCTATACTAACAATATATACTATAAGCCAGTTGGTTTATCTGTTTGTTAATAATTGTGTATCTCATTTCGTTTTATTTATTTGTTTTTTCCGGATGCGGATATACTACTATACCTACTGACAATGCTTCCTCGGCCATTCATTAATCGGATACGTAAATCTTAACGGAAATAAAGGTTTTTCTGTTAGCTTTCAGTTTTCACTTAGTGAAATAATTACTGTATCGAATTAGTGTGACATTGCAGGTTTATGTATTTATACAGTCCCAAACTGTCAAATAGGTAAATGGAAAAAAAATCAAAGGTAAGAATCGATGGCAAAGATAAAAATTGTAATATTATTTCTATTATAGTTATAAATAAACATAATATTTCGAAGTCAATAAAAAACTAAAAATTAGTATGGATTTTAATAAATTCTATTGTGTATGTATAAAATAATTTTAATAATATAGTAAAATGTTTAAAATATTTACAATTTCATTTTTAATCATAACAAAACGTACAACTAAAAACAATTTTGAAATTTCACTATTTGTTTTATTGTCATTATTCTTATTAAATCGTACTGTAATATTGTTGTTAGTTTGAAATAAATAATATTATTAAGAATCAATTTAATAAAGTTAAAATTAACCGAATTTTAACATTTTAATTCGTCCATGGCCAGTTCTTTATATTATATACTATAATGTATGTATTACTTTCTAACATATATTTTGTATAGTTCTAAACGTTCAGAGTACATATTCTAAATATTTTTAAATTATGTTTAACGGTAATCATTTTGAAATTAATTGTGACAGCCTGCACTTATTGTAATGTACAAGAGCTGTTCAAGTGGCCAACAGCCAATCCAAAGTGTTGAGTACTACCTACCTTAAGTGCCAAAGTGTAAAGGAACGATTTTTTTATGTATTATTTATTTTGTACAAAGGATGCCTATCTTTGATAGCTCTAGTTTTTTGTTGCAAAATTATTAATATCAAAGAAAGTTTACAACAAAAGAATTTTCCCAAAGATAATATTTATGAATTTTTAAAATTCTCATATTTCATAAGACATAGTGAGTAGTTCAAACTATGATTCAAATTGGCTTTCATATTCACTTATAATATTGTAATATTACATAGGTAAGGTACAAACATAAATTCTTAACAATAAAACAAGAGTTCGAGTGAATCCCGAAAGCATTGTAAATAAAACATATTTGAAGTTAATAATAAAAAAAATAACCACCTTCAAATTCTTACCAATAATTATAGGTACCTATTTATATTAGTTATATCTTTCTACGAGCTATTATGTGGAAAGATCTATTGCAGTGTTTTCAACCTTTTTTTAGTTATTGCCTCCTTGAGTAGCAACCAAATTTTAACTGCCCATAGGCAAGAGTTCTGAAAATTTAAAGATTTGGGAAGAAAGATAGGGAGGAAGTCGGTAATTTTAAAAATTAAAAAAAAATTTTAATGATCTAATAACTCGTGTTTTTATTTATTTTTTATGTTTCATATTACATTTTTATTTATTGTACTGCTAAATTAATACAATTTTACGTTTGAAAAATAAAATTAATAATAAACTTAATAATGCTATGTTATTAATTTATAATTTTATACCTTTTAATTGGTTTATTTAAAAAAAAATATTGCTATTCTCATTTGTTTTTTAAAAAACAGTTTTTTATACATGCTTTTTGATTGTTGAATAAAAAATAATTGTTAATACAATATACTTATGGTATGGGCTTTTCCCGATTTAACCTGATTTAACCGACTGAGTATCATTTAATTAAATTGGAGGTATATATAGTAATAACGTTAACGAAAACCAATACAACATGCTCCGGTCAAATCAAACGGTGTACTTACTTAAAAGTTAATATAATATAATGTGCACTCACAATCGCCAAAATAATAAAAATAATAAATTTGACGATCAAAAATAAGTTATTGTGCATTGTTCAACATAGTACTTAATACCTATTAGTGAATGACAAGTTATGATTGTCAAGTATGTATTATGTTTAGATCCCACCGTGTACTACGTTTTTATGTGAATACTCTCGCCCCCCCTCGTTTGACCAAAACATATTCACCACCCCTCTACCATCGAAATCTAGTTCACTGTCCCACAGTTCTCCTTTAGCGTCCGCCAGGGAGCGTTATCGCTGCCGTTGAAAACAACTGATTTATTGTAACAATATTTTAAATAATTTATTAACAACTATATGATAGTTGTTTATGACATGTGCTCTGACTAATGACGGATTTTCTTATGTCACTATGTAAGTCATATTAGTATGGATACATCATCAAATTTAATTCATGCAACTATCAAGACACAAATATTATCATCAATATTGATGGTTAACTTGTTTGTGTTATACCGCAGGAGTGCATGACACTGTTGCAAACAAGCTTTAAAATATATTTTAATGTGAAATTAGATTTACAGACTGTATTTTATATAACACAAATAAATTGTATATTTTTATAGTGATACATCGATAGCACGAATCGCTCAAAAAAGTTCGAGTTATAGAAAAGATTGTGTGTACATATTGAAATTTAGGGGCCAAGACATTCCTTAGAGTTTTTAACAATTTTACTTTTATAAGTTTGAGTTATCGAGGTTCCACTGTTTGTAGTTGTAACAAAATAATACCTTGTATAATTTTAAATTATGCTAAAATGTATTTGTTTATTTACTGTTAAATCAGGTTTAATTCAAATGTAAAAACACGCATTTTCCTAAATACGTTGGTCGGAACTTTGGTCATGGAAATCCCGTTTCAGTATAATTGTCATGTTGCTAATATAATATATTATTCATGATTTTAATCATCTGAATCAAAAAGGGGTCATCACACCTTCACATCAGTAAATAATTATAAGCGCATCAGTGAGTAGATACAATAAAATATGACTAAATGAGTGATGACTAATAAAGCTCACATATTTTCCGAACTTCGACGACCGAGATACAACCACAGTGTATATCTTTATTCCAAGCGGTATATCTTGGATAGGTTTATGGATTTAACTACTTTATAAAGAATTATGTGTTTTGAACGATTGTATTTTATTTATAACCCAAATAAAAATCACCTTAAGATAAATTTATACCACACATTTTCATATTGTGCCGCACCATTACGTATGTTACGTTAATTTCGTGTTTAAAAGATTTTTTTTTATCTTTATTAGTATTTGTTTTTTTTAAATAATTAGTTAATTTACATTTAAAAACATTTTGTTAAGTACATTATAGTATGCCTATAAGATAAATAATTCAAGGCACTTATGTATACATTTGAGTGCTCAAGTTCTTGCGAAAAAACAATTATTTGAAAGAATACATTTTGGAAAAAAATTACTATTTGTAGGTACCAATGTACCATATTTGTTTATACTCTGGTGATTAAGTAATAGTGGTACTTGTTGTAGTCAATACGACGGTACTTAGGTATAATGAATGAAACCAGTAGACTAGTCTTGACACTATGTAGGCCTAAGATTTAAAAACTACAAATACTCATAAATTTGTTATTGCATGTTGTTATTTCTTAATCGCGAATGTTGTTAAAAAAAAGAAAAATGTCTTTTCAGTTTTTTGATCAATAGTTTTACTGAAATATATTAATATTGATTAAGCGGTATAATATTTTTATAACCGTGAAGTCATAATTATTTCTCCTTTAAGTGTGTTTTATTAATTAATACAATATTGATACTATATGATAAATATTGGGTTAAGACGATAATGTGGAATCGACCAAGGATATATATATATATATATATGCAGACTGCAGAGTGTTACAGAAAAATATGTCAAATGAAATAACTTGTGTTCTAATCAATATTTTTAATTTGGTTTATCTTACTGTTAGGTACTGTATATTAAATAATAACTTAAAATCTCTGTCGTATTATTATTTATTTGACATAGGTACTGTGGAACTATTCGTTACTGGTTTTGATGGAGCTAAAAGTTTTTTCTCCGTTTGAACGGAACAACACAACAAAAGGTATACCTTGTGTTATCCTCAGGAAGTACAAACTTGTTAACTCCATTACAATTATTGTGAGTAGTAAATCAGTCAATATTTTTTTAGAAAATCGAGAAGAATAGCGTGACGTTATAATATTATGCACATCTGGTTGACACTTTCACAGACCTCGACTGTCGTCGGTCATGTATGTATCAGAAATTAGACGACATGGAATACCACAATTGAGGTGGATGTCAAACCCACTAACACATATTAATCTGCACTGGATTACTGACGTCTTATTACTTCTACTCCGATTCAAGGGGTGCATGTTGTATGACTTAGAAAACAACATGGCCTAGTCATCGCTTCATAAAATATTGTAAGATATACACAATAATAATATTGTCTATGATGAAGGACGTTTTTCAATAACTTGGAGGTTAAAATGAAAAAAATAATATTTTTTAATTAGCATGTTAAGTATTTATTAGTTCATATAAAAACTGTTATACAATACAAAAACTCGTGGAAGGGCTGCAATGTCAGATAAGGGTCCATCAAATTCAATGCTGAAACAGCTGTCAGGATATTTACACTGAAAAAAAAGGTTAATAATTAATAAATGCAACAACTACAGTATGATAATTCGATAATGGAAATTAAAAGGACCTTTGATATTAATTACATTGAAACTTAACATTAAAGGAAATATACATTTCATAAAAGTATGTTTAAAGCTATTCGTGAGATATTTTTCTGGCAGAGTTTTTAATTATGGAGTTTTCTAATGTATTACAGGTATACTTTCCTAGTTTAATCACAAGATGTAACTATTAAAGGCTTAACATCGGTTTTAAACATTTTCTTTGTATTACATATCGTTTGATGTACAAATATTGAAAATAAAATATTTATTGTGTATAGGCAAAGGTATATCTTATGTCAAAACAAAAAATAAAATAAAAGGAAAAACATTATTATTATTTTCGGAATTTCGAAGTTATAAATACATAAAGCATTTTTCCGGCGTCTAAAATATAATCATAATAAGAGTATTTGAATCTAAAATTTTCACGTATTACAGTTTGGTTTAAAAGCATTAACGTTTGCGTTTGTGTGCCTTAATTTTTGAATATTTAAAATGCATTGTAATTCTAACGTTTTTGCATAACGTGGATCGGGGAGGTAACAGCAGTAGTCAGTAGTAGATATATACATGATATATTATATTATATGTATGCCACCTGTGTATTTGCATACCGTTGTTTTGTTCCCTGGAAGTTTTCACAAGCGGTGAGCTATATTATACAAAAGAGAGAGAGACAGAGAGAGAGAGAGAGAGTGAGAAAGTGAGGCAGAGGGTGACACAGACACAGACACACACAGACACAGACACAGACACAGACACACACAGAGACACACAGACACACAGACACACAGACACACACACACACACAGACACACACACACACACACACACACACACACACACACACACACACACACAAACACACACACACACACACACACTCACTCAAATACAGAGATAAAAGGTTTCAAAAAACAAAACCAAAACGTGCCAGTGGAGAAATGTAAGTTGGAAATATTTGCAGTGGCGGAGGGGCGTGTTACACACTAATACGATGCTGTATTTTATTATATCTAATTATTAGAGTTGTTAATATATTGTACCATATTCTATTCTATCGGTTTCAAGTATTAAACTACATTGTATATGTGCTATGTGCATATAGTATAATCATAAATTATTAACAGTTTAATATGCTGGACTAATGTTGAATATACTGTTTTACTGTGTAGGTACTGATGTTTTTATTACGCAGTACTACCCTAAGTATCGAGAGGCTTATTTCGTACGAGTAGTTTTCAAATGTGTATGTGGACAGGGAAATCTTTGTTACAAACGAATGAAATAAATATTAGTAAGGTTCTAATAATATTGTGACATTAATTTTGATAATATCTGAAAATATTAATTTTTTACCTATAGATTTTAATATTAGTCTATACAATTATAAATATATATCTTTTTATGAAAACTGCAATACGTATCGATATCATGAACAATACATATTGACATATTGTACGTGTACCGTACCTATATATTTTAGGATCTTCTTCGATATATCGTACTTCGCGAAGGATATCAATTATGAACACTTAAGTAATGAAATATATTTTATTGAAGTAGATTTTTATTTTGCGAAGTTAGGCACATCGTGTGTGTAAAAAATGGTATGTCATGAGTAGAATACACATAATGAATACTAACGAAAAATGATGAATTCACGATATGGTTGTTTTCCATGATGCCGACATCAATTTAGTGAAATCAAACAATACAATATAAAGAGCATGTATTATTAGTTATTACAATTTTTAAGTTATAAGTAAAATAATAAACAAAATATACAATTTATTTTGGGAGAAAAAATAACAATGGATGACCTACTAGGAGATTACTCGAGTGATGATTTAATAAAATATTATTTTAAAAAAAACGCACCAATTTCATCAGTTAGCTGGAAGCGGGACTTTTGGAGTGTAAAAAAATGTTGACCTGTAGGCGGTAATTGCATTTTAGCTCATTTACATTTGAAAATTTATCAAATTCTTTGATTGTAAATTGTAATGTTTGAGAAAGAAATAGATTATACAAAATATATAGTTTTCAGTGCATATAGTTCTGGCCTTCTGGGCCCTAGTTATAACCAATATATTCGTATTTATAATACGACGATATAACGATCGCTGTCTCGTAAAAAATAAGTAAATCATGATATTTTTTAAAAATTATTCTAGAAGTGAATAGTTTGTTTATTTATTTGTTACAATATTATGGTATAGGCTTGATAGTTGTTATTGTTTAGTCTTATCCCGATAAAAATATAAATAAGATAATTAATGTAAAGGCATATCTTGGTGCATTATTTATGTTCCTATTTAGAATGTATTATCCTTTTCTTTTTAATTGTTTACAATATGTTAAGAATTGCTATAATGTATTTATAGGTGCATATTAATTGTTATCTAAAATGTATTTATGCATGTACCTATATGGGATTAACGTCCGTTAAACAAATGAACAAATATGAAATATTACCTTATTTTTAACCACGTAAATGCAAGTATATTTCAGTAGTTTTCAGTGAATATTATTCTTCCGGCCCTAGTATAACTTATACTTATATCTTATAACTAATAAAATATGACTTCTTCATAACTATCATATAAACGTAGACAATTATATACATATTTTTTTTAGGTGGATATTTTCTTATATATTTTTTATAATAGTACCTATACAAAGTTTATATGACCTCTGTTATATCATATAGTTTTATTCCGATAAAACAATAAAAATAATAAGGATAAAATAAATTGTTTGGGCATATTTTAGTATGTGTTGAGTACATCCACTGGGAGGCTTCTTCACTTTGTTACCCAACATACTATTTTATTTTATTTATTATTATCAACTAATGAGCTCATTGTTTAAATTTGCAACAGATAACCAAATAAAAAAATTTTGAAAAAAAAAATATTTTATGGCATATTATATCAGCATTTTAAAGCGCATCAACTCTCACCCTTCGGTAGTTTTCAGTTCAAATATACTTATAACCAATAATATATTATAATGTTATGATAAGGTGAATTTATAAATCCACCTTGTGTTATAAGTTATAACCAACGCACTAATGAAAGAATAGTGTCACAATTCAGAAAACACAGCTTATGGTAATCAGCTACATAAGGTTTGAAAAATACGTTAGAAATGAAATGTTTATTAAATGGTTAAGTTGTTTTGAATGAAATAGGTTAAATTATATGTTTTTTAAATAAGGTTGGAAGATGTTGTAAATAGATGAATAATTATTAATGCTATTAACAAATTTTTGAAAATATTTTTACTTATGTCAATATTTGTGACTGAAATAATAATTATTATGTATATCGCCCGCTAAAAGAATAGTGACAAAACTCAGAACTCAGTATTAAATATTAAAGTTATATCCAGAATTATACCTATGTCAATCAAAATGATAAATTGTAATAAAGTTATTTATAATAAAAACATTTTTAATACTGAATTATGCATTTATGTTAATTATTATTCTATGTAACAGACAGTAACTAACTAACAAACAGTATGAATGCAAATAACATAATATTTAAACTGTAATAATTATTGTAAAAGAAAAATTGTTCGGTTAAACTACTGTTATACGCCCACAGATCAATAATATTAAAAAAAATTGTGTTTTTTAAATTTAATTATTAAAACATAATAGTTTGAAAGACTGAGACAACAAACGCATGGATAGCATCCTCTGAATAAAATATACGATTAATGATTATCAAGCAGCTGCGTTGTTTACAAAAATCTATAAAATTAATAACAGGAATTCAACATAATATTATTGTGATAATAATAGAATATCTGACTGCTGGCCGGTTCTATTTGTATAATTTTAGTAATTTCATATTATTCACAGAATCACAGACATGACGATAACGACTAAAGATTAGGTATACTTAACATAAAAGTAGTTTGTGTCGTTTAACTAAAGATAAAATTGTACCAAGTCAATCAAGAATAGTGTCACAACTTTAAATATTAAAATAATTTTGAGTTGTGACACAATTCATTGGCGAAAGTGATAATGTGATATTAAAGGTTTTAGGTGAGTTCTAGTAAAGTCACAAGATTTTATCACATAGACAGAACGGAGAAATTTGTATTATAACCAACCAAAATCCGAAAATCGACAATTTTGAGTTGTTTCACTGTTGTTTCAGTAGTGTGGTCTTCCTCTCAACATCCAATTCTTCACTCTACACATGCGCTTCTTCCAGATTACTCTACGACCTTTCTGTTACTCATAGTTATTAAATTATTGTAAATATATAAATATTAGAATATTATTGTAATCACGTTACTTCTGTATATCTAAAATTACCAATTTGTCAATATTATCCAAAGTACTTAAAAATATTTTTAATTATCGCGTTAATTTGTTAAAACTAATATGTAAATTGTCAAACATCACTAGATATAGATAGTCTCAGGCTAGGAATGCCTTATGTTAAAAATTTATAAAAAAAAAAAAGTAATGCGGTCCTCTCCACAATGATCGTTGTGAAAACGTTTAAGATAATATTATTATTATTGTCGCAATACGTAGCACTTTACCTATATTATGGAATAGTGTTATCACTTATCATCCCTACAAAACAGTAACTAAAATAACGAGGGAAAACAGAAAGAGTTGAGTGAAAACGAAAAACTGAGGGCAGTCCGCTCGGAAAAGCCGAGGACAATTGCCGTCCGTCGCCCTCCGCCGCCCGGATCAGCGGCGTCGTCGTAGGCGGCGGCGACACGACATCGTGAGCGCTCTCCCTTCGCGATTTCGCCAGTCGGCGTCCGGTGTGCACGCCACGCTGTCCGTCGTCCGACGCTCCCTCTCTGCACGCGAGTGTTTCGACCGCCAACGTTTTTTTCTTCGTGTTCCGAGTGTTGTTGGTGTGTCCGTCTCGAACAACGACGTGTTTCGCATCCCGTAGGTATACTCTTCCGAATCATCAGTGTAATATTATAATAATATCGTTGGCTCCGACGACGTGTCGGACGAAATCGAACGAAAATCTTGTTCGTCTGATCCTCTCCCACCCCTCCCTACACACTTCAATTTATACGATATCGTTTTGACTACCGATAGGCGGTGGTGGATTATTTTAGATCGTCGACGTCGATCATATTATAGTTATTATATTTATATCTATATACCTACTTACCAATACCTTGGTATAAAACTTAGTGTCGTGACGCGGTGATACTGACGAACAAACGGCCAGCGGCGGCGATGCGGTCGTGCGTTCGGGCCTCGGGCGGCGCGTGACCGCGTCCCGGTGACGGCGATTACTGCATCAAAGTTACGATGTGGCCGCGTCCACAGTTGCGCCGGCCGTGCGGTGGTCGGTGCTGGTGATATCGGTCACCGGCACTATGTTGTTGACAATGTTCGGCGGTAGCGCTGGAACATGTTGGCTACGACTGATTGCCGTCGTGTGGTCGGTGCACGTGTTGGATAACTCATCGACGACTGTCGCAGCATTACCACCTGTTATACGGATCGGTGAGTTTTCCCGACGACAACCGTCATAGTTGTTGTCGTCATTATTATTATTGTTTAATAGAATAGCGAAATTTCGCGAATTGTGAGAGTCGCGATGTTATGGTCAACATGTAGTATCACGTCATTATGACACGCCTATAATTATTATTAACAGTTTTTTTTTCAATTTAATTATTCTTTTAAATAAAACAGTGAACAAACTTGAATTCGAATATTCGTTTTCGAAGCTCAAGTGGACGAAATTTACACGGTTGCCCTTATTTAATAACAATTATTGTTTGTAGCATTAAGCAAGTCATTAGAACTTGGGAGTTTAACCATAAAGAATTATCTTATAAGTAGGTATTTTTAAATGGTGTACATATTAGCGATTTAATATGTGTATTATAATATTATCGTTTTAAGTTATAAATTAGGAGTTAATTGTGATCAGAACACATTTCAAGTAGTTCGTTAATATTATCATTTAAAAAAGTTCAATGATTAAAATATTATGTTCTCATTTATAAATTGTTATTCCTATTATGATTCATATTACCATTGTCCATTGCATAAGTATATATCTACCTACCTACTTGTATTTGAATGTTATTATATTCGACTTGCTCTTTTGACTAAAAATATTGTATTCCTAGAAGGGTTTTACGAATGAAATATTATTTTAATGTATATACCAGATACCTACGCAGTCAGCACATGTTTTGTATAATCATAATATTATGATCAAAGAAATAGAATAAGTACCACTTTATTCATATTTTATCATAATATGTTTTGATCATCGAGTATGTTCCTCCATATTATATCTACAATAAAATACAATGTTTTTGAAAAATAATAAATAGACAATTGAAGTAACTGGGTAGTTACCATATACCCAGAAAGCTTATAAAATCGCAATTGTATAGTAAATTACAAAATATTAATAGTTACGTCTCACAGTTTTTCGCTTCTCTTGAACAATCTGACAAGAAAGACTCGTGCAATTTTGTTGCTCAGCCTTCGAATGTTATGTAATACTATGTATGATAATTAGGATAGCATGATATGGTTACTACATGATAATTACCTATCAAACAATTGCAAAAATATTGAATAAACTTTTTTTCTTAGTTGAACATAAAGACCGCTGCATCTCGGAATAAACTTTTTTTACTAATTATTAGTAAATCAAGCAGAAATTATTGATTACAATATTTGTTATCACGTTTTTGCAACGTCAAGATGCTATCCCCACTATTCTAGATGTTTCAGACTTTCCATACACATTCTGTAAAGGTATATTAGGTATATTTTATGATTATAACATTTTTAAATGATTAGCTGCTGAATATTTAATCTATATAAAACGAAAGTTTATATGCGCATGGGATATATTAGGTATGTACTATAACTGTAGCCGTACAAACAACAAACAGGAATCAATGTGATATGTAAATTATGTCAGATGTTCGAATTCAGTTGCCAAAAAAAAAATGAATTTTATATTATTATAACACTTGGGTAATTAAGACTATGGATATTCTGAGATATTAATATGATACAGAATTTTTGTAGACGGGGAGAATGAATTATATCTAATTAGTTAATTAATATTTCAATAATAATATTCATCGCTTGTGTAATTAAATTATTGTATTTTTAATTTTTTTACACTGGACAATAAACATACCAAGTACAACTGTTTATTATTAAGTATCGGTCGACGGTCGTTGCTCTCAAAAAAACGATGATGGTTCTTTAGTTTATTCCGTCATTAGTTTTACGGCGCAATTATGCTTTGGTAGTTTCATCGTAGTTTGTATTGTTGCTCTGAAATCTGGAAACCCGGAAAGACCATTACACAAAAACATAAAATAAATATTAGCAAGTATAATGATAGCGATGATACCCATATTGATAAGTATAATAATATTATAATATTTAATAAACAATGATGAGATGGGCGTATTTTTGTTTAATTTTTTTACTTGATCCAACACAGCTTAGTAGTCGGTACTTATCAACGAACTAATAAGCACGGTAAGTACACTTGTATTTTACCGCGTTGTCTTATCAAGCGTCCGATACGCTGTATAAGCTAGAAAACTAAAGATAAATATTGTCTTAACTTTAACCAAGTCGTTGTATGGTAATGGCAAAACATTTCAGAAGTTAACCCTTTTATTATCTACACATCTTGTGTTACTTGATAAAAGTGATAGATAGGTATTTCATAATAATAAACTGGATCATGCGCTTATGTATTAAAATCAAAACATTAACATTGACAACATTTAAAAAATGACCGAATTTTTGAAAATTACTACTATCAATTGTATTCATAGTAGATAGTAACTTAGCATAATTTATATTGAATAATAAATAAAAAATATTAAAATCACTCAAAACAATACATATAGGTGCCTATATTTATATAATTTATATAAATTAGGTATTTATTCATGTGTAGTACATAAATAACATATACATAATTCAATAGACTTATTTGATTATTTAATTGTATACAATTACATAGTTTTTATTATTTTAATAATTTAGATGACACTAGATAAGACACTGGCAGTAATAGCAAACAAAACTGTATTTTTAATAAAATACATTTTTTTGTTGTATTTCTACAGGATATGTTTTTACAATCTGTTCGTAGGAGCAATGAAAACATTTGATCAAGAGTATTATTTACTGTACATGAATCGTTTGACGGAAGTAACCACGCATTTTGTAACCTATTTTGAATACTAAGTTTGTATTAGAATTATCTAGTAGGTTACGACACCGTTTGGGTTTATGATGTCTTGGGGGTTAACCTTTAATCGTAGTTAGATTTTTTAAAGTGGGTTTGGAGGGGGGACCACCCTAGTTATACTTTTGTAGAAACTTATATAGAACAGCATTGTTTCTTCTTGCACGGATTTAATCTTGAGATCTATTGTATCTAATGTATTGAGTGGTTAGTCTGGTTAGATACATAGGGTGCTGTATTAATTCATTTTCTCAGGGCAATATTTTGAATTTAATTTCGTTGATGTTGGATTATATACTAAACTAAATTTTGTCAAATTTGCTTTTAATTATATCGAGTTGTGTAGTAAAACATATCGGGAACGTACATAAATCGCATGTGTACCGGATAGCGGCTATCGCAGACTAAATTCAATAAAGTATTATAATCAAATCACTACTCATGATATAATGTTTCAATACGTTTTTGTAAATCCTTTAACCCTGTGCGCATTTTAAGATTTAACACATTCCTAATACAGTTTACCATACATATTTACCACATACTGTGTAGTGTTATTTATATAATAAAAAATGTGCATAATATTATTATACCTTGTAATAAAGTAAATGCACATCGACATGCATGCCACATTAATACATTTATTTTTCCATCTTATACCTCACGCTAACGGAAGCGTTTACGTGTAGTTAGCACACTAGACATTTTTCTCCGTCATATACACCATCCATATACGTGCCATTAGGCGTTGAAAAGTTCAACATAAATATTTAAAAAAAAAACGTGTATATGCATTTTCGAGTAGGCGCATTTGTGCAAAATTATAAATAAATAAAATACACTCATTCGTGTGGATTTTAAAATAATAATGGGTCATCTATATCTAGACCAGACCAGACACAAAAATGAGTGCTATTTAGTTAAATTTATTTTTATACCTATCTTTCATGTTAAAATTTTGTAACTATGTAAGTAATTATCTATACAATGGTATGTGTATAATTTAAATTTAAAAATACATTTTTCCTTTTATCATACATCTCCCTCAACCACAAATTAACCTGTATGGCTGTAAATTCTCTTCTACGCCATCTGATGCAACTGGCCAACGAGGGCCCTTGCTTTGATTACGGCGCATTTAAGTTATTTCCTGTATTTTTATTATATTGTTTTAAACATTAAAACCAGATTTATATTTGAATAAAATAAAATAAAATGAAAATATGCGTGAACGTACCTCAATTTTGTGTTATTGGTAAATGATCTACTGATCTCTGACCTCTGGAATGTGACCAATTTTATTAATAAATAATTGCGTTTAGTACCTATAATAATTCAGACCCAATGACATTTTCATAAAATGTGTTTTTAAATTATTCATAATTTTTATATAATAAATTGTTTATGGGTAGTTATGACCAAATCGCGGGTTGTTACTGTTTACATGGTTTCATTTTATCGTCCGATTCATTCATTGTTGTTGTATAATTTGTCAAGGAAATAACGTCGTCACTGACTTTTGCTTTTGGTAAATACACCCTACTATGGGGCAACAATTTTAATTTGTTACATTAGTTGTATCGGTGAAGATGTGTGAATCTTAAAAAAAAATATATTATTTTATTTTAACTATTCAACATTAAATTCAAACCTAAACATTCTTGTGAGTGTTTTTTTTCAATGTTCGTTATCAAAATTTTTAATTTCAAATGATGAAATATAATATGGTTTCTAAAAACCATGAAGTAAATATCTATTGATAAATATTGGATATTACACCAATTTTTATTAATCTTGATCATTTATAATTTAGATGAGTTATTAATAGATATAGAGTGTACTCGAATTTAGAAAAGGCATCTCCTGCTGTCATTTAACTTATGTAATATAAATGTCGTATGCTTTATAAGGCCAATAATAATATGTAAATAAGAAATGTTTGGTTTAATATTCAATATTTATTCATAAAAAATATCCAAAAAATTTTATTTAAAAATGAAGTACGCGAGACTTTGCCTTTGAGAATACTTAAACAAAAATCATTAGAAAAAAATATTAAAAAGTTTGATATCAAGAAGAAGGAAAAAAATGTTACCTGTGTAAAGACTGTTAAAACTGTATAAAACATTTTTTTCTTTTAATTGTCGCAGTGATATCGATTTAAAAAACGATGTTTATTCAAACACACCAACACGTAGGTACGTTATATTACATAATAACATCTATTATTATGTAGGTATTGAAAATCACAGCAGCGATTCGAGTAGGAGGTATGACAATACACCTTGGTGTATACCACGATAATAATACGACATAGGTAGCTTTTGTCGGCTCGAAACCCATAGAAACGCGATTGCGGGCGGTCGACCGTGCCGCAAGAATAATAATATGCGCCAATACAAATATACCTCCTACGGACAGCTTAAATACGCGGATACGCAGTCGTTCGATTCCGGATTTTGATGATCCGTTGGTCTCGGATAAGACGCGCAAAGGCCTTGTCAGTAACCAAATCGGCACGAACACGTGAAATTGGCATTTTCTCCGCCCGTTCCTTCGTCGTATCTGAGCTATCAAGACGATCTCACGTTGTAAAAAAAAAAAACCTTTCATAACTACATAATATGTATTGATTTAGGGCCATTATAATAGTAGGTACCAAAGTTATACGTTCAAAACGATAACAATAATGAATTACGGGACTTCATGCATAATCTTACACTCGAGGTGATAATATATATATATATATATGTGTGTGTGTGTGTGTGTGTGTGTGTGTGTGTGTGTGTGTGTGTGTGTGTGTGTGTGTATGTGCTTGCGCCTACTACATTTACCTATATATGATTGTTAGACGAACAAACAACCCTTGTTACATACATAGTATTATCGACTATCGTTTATTGTTGTTATACAGGTTGATTTATCTAGCACGCTAACCCTCTTTTTCTTTCCCAATAGTGCAGGCAGTTATTACAACTCTGATTTTCGGAAATGTTGAATATACTTGGAGATCGTCATTTTTTTGAATTCTTGAGATTTATTTTATTTCTTAAGGAGTGTCCCATGGAGATGCTAACTTCTGTTTTCAAATGACCACCATTCTTTCGACACTGTGAATTGTTTGGGGGATAATTTTTCTGATCACGTTGAAGTATGAAATTTAAAATTCAAACGAATAGTTTTTGAGTGATTTACTAATAACTGTGTGTAATAAGAAAAATTGGGCCACGATAATTGGTTGGGAAGATGTAGGGCTATGATTATTTTAAAATGTAAGTAGTTTATTTTAATCTATCAATATTTAATATTCATAAAAATGGTCTAAGTATGAAAGTAACTAAAATGTGTCTAATATGAAAAACAAAGCCACGTTTCCGCTGGCACAATGTAATCAACAATTAAGTAAATAATGTCATTAATTGTAGTTTTTATTTATTTAACTTTATATAATACAATATAATAGGTCGGTAGTCATAACAAATAGTCTTATTTGTACCTATACTATATAATATTAATTTATTGACTAACTTTGTAAATCAAATTAATTTTTTATTGTGTCTTGTTTTGTGGATTTAATTGTGTAATAGTTGTACATCATATTTCTCTAACAATAATAGGTACCTATATCCATTATAAGAATAAAATTGAACTATACCTATTATATTCCTAGAATATCAAATAAAATAAATATGACAAAGAGTAATAAAATAATTCACATTTTTTAACAAGTTTGGTTGAATGAATATTAGTGTAATTTTTATTAAAGTTAGAAGCAGCAGATAAAAAAAATATTGGTTTCAATTTCGTTTTTCTTAAATAATATTATTAATAAGGTTGTTATTTTTTGATATTTTATAGTTTTCAAATTAAATAAATTGATTTGATTAAGAAAGTTTTTACTGAACATCTTTGTGACACAATATTACCAAAATTAAATAAATATTTATGCATATTACAGCCATATATTACGTATTGAACCATTATATTTATAACTTTGAAATTTATTATTTAAAAAATGATATACTAATTAACTTTTTAAGCCTGAGTCCAACCAAGAACATCAGTTTAAAGTCTACTTTTCTTGATAATAGTTGGATGAAGGTTCGTTGGATGGGTTCGATGTATTCCAAAATTAACTTAGAGCACAAATAAGTTGAATTTTTTCATACATAGCATATTTTCAATGGGACAGATACCTTGTGCACAGAATAATAAGCTTGACATTTAATGAATATAATATTTGGTTCATTCATAAAAAATATCAAAAAAATTATTCATCAAATAAACGTTTTTAGAAATGTATTTTTTTCTTGTTTTGCATATTATAATTCGAAAGTCACATGGCACATGGTATCTTGGTTAACGAGGATACAATTACAACCTATTGTTATGCAACTTATACCTTTTGGCATTTTCAACACCTTGAGATATCTACCTAATAATATGATGCTTCGTAGTATGAAAAAAATGTGGTGCATGGTTTTAAGATAGAATTTTGCACTTGGCAAGTTATGACATTATTTTTTTTTATTAAAAGTCTAAGGTTCAAAGGTTTAAAGATAAACATTTTGAAAAGAATATTTATTTTGACCTGCATGGTGTTCATAATTACAATTTATTGCCAGTGTTTTTAAAACAAACTTTGTTCAAAATGCTGTCCTTTGGTAGTGACCCCACTGAAAAACTCTTCCATGAATAATATTTCAACAAATTTGAAATTGGGTTCCACTAAGCTACTGCTACACATTGATGTTTATTCTATTCAATAATTAATGTGACTTAATGCATTTACTCGGGGCACGAGAATAAACAGATGCCAAAAACAAAAAAAATGCTCAGAATTAAATTAAGATAAAGCGCTGACTAAAATACATCAGTATTTTTCAAGTCAATTTCCAGCTCTTTACAAATAAGATCACGAAAAATATAAAGTAAATATTGTCATACTTTATAATTATTGCAATTGTTAGGTGGTACACCATTACAATTCCATATACATTGACTCGTGGATTTCCATCGGATCATATCGAAAGAGGTTCAGAAAATCCTTTCTTTGCCCAATCTAAAACGTGCTTTTTTATGAATTTTTACAATCTATACTTAAATAATACTTTAGTAGGTAAAATAATTAAATTTGATAACATAGAGTGTAAAAAGAAAAATCCAAGAATCTAAGTGCTTTATACAAGAATACTGTAGTTGGACTACACAAGGGAACTACTCAATAGTAGTAGGTACAGCTGAAAATAGTGTTGTTTCTAATGGTGAATTTCTTTTCAACCCAGTGGGGTTTCCTGTAAAATGTATGAAGTAAATTTTGATGATGAGTTGTTGGAGCTTGTTTATTTTTTTTTTTTTAAAGTGTGCACATGTAAATCGTTGTGTAGATAATTTCGTTTAGAAAAATCAACAAGTATTTTGAGTAATCGATTTTAATCCTTCCAATGGTCAAACGTTGAATGATGTAGCTTTCCCCCAAATTTAAATTCCATACGACTAAGTGGAAACTATAATAGCTTCATTTTATTATTGAGCAAAGTTTTGGTTTTATAATTAAGAATGGTGAAGGTGTGATTTACATTTTTTCCTACTTCTATGTATAAGATGTTTCCATAATATTATTGTAGCTAATTTTTGATCAGAGACTGTGTCAGTACAAGTGACCTCTTTCAAATAGGTATTTTTATTGAATATATATATATATTAGCAAATGTTGTTCGTATCGATTAGAAAATAAAACTTGGGATTTACTATAATATTATTGTTGTAATAGTAAGTTCCATCATTAAACCTAATCGATTCTCGAAACGAAACAAATACTACTTTATTATATACTATACGTTTTATGAGTGGTATTAAACTACGGCTTTGGGAAATAAAATATCAATAATCAATCGATTTACTTATAATGAAATTGATAATTATAATAAGTTTAATTTTGGGTTTTCACAATATGTTTTTAATGTTTCTTATTCTACAGCGGTATTTCCAACTTAAAAAATGTAATTTCTTATTTGTTTACAGCAGGTGAAACGTTTGAGTTGATATTTTTTTTTCTCTCAAACGATTGCATTAATAGCTTTTATAATAAGCCATTAAAACAAATTAAAAAGAATGATTATTCGTTTTTTTTTTTTTTGGTCGTTGTTCTTTAAAAACGCTGTACACTGTACAGTTGTTAAATAACAATAATATTCGATACAGAACTTATTCTTAAATTAGAAATAATCAGAAATAATCAGAAATTGTATATTGAACCTATTTAACATAATATTATTGCAATTATGACGTTTAAAATTTAAATATAAAACCATAAATTTTATTGTTGAATTTAAATATTGAATGAGCTTTTTCTGAATTTTGATTGGGATTATAAATATATCTATGTAGATACAACTTTATAATATCATACATTTCATAGACAGTTACTAGCTTGTCATTAATTAATTGTATATTATGTATATATTTTAATATGTGATTTTTGAAGTTTGAAGAAACGTTGGTGCCCTGATCTTGAATAATTAATAACTTTTATTACCTAGTAGTATTCTATCATCGGATGAACTCATTTCTGTCTGTTTTCTGCTAATTACTACCATAAATATTATTTTATATAAAAATATATTTTACTTTAGTGAATAAACTATTAAATTTGTTTTTATTGTGCTTTTGTGTTGATTGTAAATATCATCAATTTAAAATAATGTAAGTAATTGATTTTAAACTTGGACTAAGTGAATTTTTTTCTATTTAACATATCACCTTTAGCACTTAAAATGAATGAAATGCAAAATAATTTATATTTTTTTTATTAACTATTAACTTAAAAAAAGCGTTAGAAATTGGTTAATCTGCACAATCTTGACAATATACGGTTGTACATTGTGGTAGGTAAATATAACTTATTGTTTACTTTGGCCCCACCGAGTGTTAAATGTACACAAATATTTTGATAGTTTAGTAAAAAAATAAAATCTATTGATTTATACGCGTATTTAGCAAAATTTGGATTTGGTTTTTCATAGAATTTTAATTTTATCAACCCATTTCCACCTTGACGGATAGTCGTGAATAAATACTGCCAAAGTAATAGGTATAATTGTTGATTTATGGCTCCGGGGGAATTTTTCATTAATACTAGAAAAACATTACAGTATAAATCAGGTCAGTTCGTAAATACTTTTATACTTTATATTCTTCAGTGGATTCAATCACATTTTTGAAACAAAATTCAAATGATTTTTATAACCTTTTTCAGCTATCAGTCCAAACCAATCGAATCCTAAATATTGAAATAATCAACAAAGATTACCCTAACCTAACCCGTATAATATTAACCACTTTACTAAGATATTATTGACCAAAGTATCAAGGTCTATAAACACTACGATATGATCCGTTAAATGTTGGACGTAACATTAAATCAAAGATTAAAACTCCATCCATGTTTAAACAATAACGATAAGAGTAACACACGTTTTCACCTTACATTCATAAGATTATTTTGATTCTAATAATATTATAAACATCAAATGCATTAAATTTGACTTTTAAATATCCATGCAAAGATGACTTACCTATTCTATTTACATAAGTATTTTGTGTTTAGATATGTTGTATGAATTTTTTTTATCGAGTCTATTTATATAATTTTGAGAGTAGTTAGACCTTAATATATTCACAAATATTAATTATTATAATTTTCAGTGTTGGTTAAAATAAATACCACTATTTCAGTTCATTGTTAATTTATTTTATTTACCTTATTTCAAAATATTAACATGGTTCATTTGTTTCGTGGACCTGTAAATAATAACCGGGGACCGTTAAACACTATTGTTCAAGAAATGCAGTTCTACATTTGATTAGTGTAATGGAAATAGACTGAAGTTAGTTCTCCCCTGGGGCTATATTATGGACTATAAACCCATATTGACAAACATTTTGGTGTAAAAATCTTACTCTGTAAATTACAATTATAATACTAAGTTATTGAATATTTGTATAATTATTTAATTATCACAATAATCTAACAATAAACCAGTAACTTTACAATGCATTATTGCGCATTTTTGTTTGAATCACTTCAATACTGTTGTAACATAAAATATCTACGATATCCACATTACAGAAGAACAATGTCATTAAATTAAGTTCATTGAATTAAATTCTTGAGAAATATTATGTATTTCATTTAATTAAAACAATGAAAAACGGTTATTAATCACAATAATTTAAAACTTAGACAATTATATGAGTAGGTATTTCAGAGGTGGGTTAGAGGTTAGATAAGTATAGCTATAATAGTAGAGTTGAATAATTGATAACAATTATTTAATATAATATAATTATTAATTATATGCATACGTTTTACACAAATATACTGTACGTAAATCAGACGTTAATGACTCCGAATACAGATGGATAAAAAAAAACAATTTAACAGTCTTAGACTGAATTGAAAGTTGGAAGTTTTGAGTAAAAACCAATGTAAATGATACAACCTATTACAGTAATACCCTTTTTTAAATATTAATTTGTTGGAGCTAGTTTTTGCTACAACGACCAATGTAATTTAAGATATAAAATAGTAAATTAATTACTAATTTAATGTTTGTAGAACATTTTTAGGTAGTATTAGGTTTTAAAAAATACACTTATTAAGTTGTCAGTTTGTCACTTAATAGGTCAGCAAACCTCTCTAATTTTTTAATACTCTCTACTCTTATACAAACAAACATATCGATAATGATAGTCTTAGTGACGGGGCCAAGGTACCTTATCTATAATATCTCGCTATCATAAAAAAAAAAAATTAAAATTATTTAACGTAAATTACAAATATTAAATTTCAAGGGGTAAATTGGGGAGCCCCTTGGGTCTTAGGTTACGTGAGTCAAGTCTACAGGGTGGTTGGCATCGAATAACAGGTGGTTAGTAAGTGAAACAGTTGGTTATTGTATACGTAAAGATAAATAAGTAAAACAATAAAAATATAAATTTAATAAAACACTAATGTTAATCACTAATTTTATTATGTTGGATGATTTGTTTAACATGACATAAATATCTATTCCAAAAAAATTAATTTCATGACATTTTAGAATCCTTTATACACCCCATATAATAGGAACTGTTATTTTTTAATAGTTTTTTATAAATAATTTAAATATATTACTTTTCCAACAGTAAATTATTACAATAGAAAAATATTGAATTATTTTATATTATCACAATAAATATTGCTATATTTCATTATTTTATCACAGAATCACAACGTCTTAAAAAAAAACTATTTATAATAATGAATAGGTATACAGCGTTTGTGCTATGGTTTATGGTTTACTTTTACTGTGTAAAAAAACACTTCTTTTTCATATTTAATTATTTAAACGGATTCCTAATATTTTTGTTGTATTCTTTTATGAATAATAAATAAAAAGTTTCTGTCCATCAACTCGTAGTACCGAAAAGTTACTGTATTCCAAAGTCCAAACTGTTACTTTTTAGTAGGTAAGTACAAAGTTTTCATTAACTTATTATGAAACTTAAAGAGAATAACATCTTTGGAGTTGAACGTTGTCTTACCAAATTATATTTTCTAAAAAAGTAGAATATTGTTCTTATATGGAAGACACTATAATATCGTCTTTAAATGTTTAACTAATTAATTTTAATGTGAAAGATAACTTAAGGAACTATGTAGGTACCAGGTACCTATATATTTTTATAGTATTTAGATATGTTTTTAACATTTTAAGTTTTTATGATTTATAATAGTTATGTTTAAAATTGCGTTGAACTAAATTATAGGTTATGATAATACCTACTAATTGTATTATATTGATCATACTAATCATACTATATTTTATATTTCTTAACTAAATTTACTAAATTTAAGTCAAAACGATATAAATAGTTGTAACTTGTAACCATCAGTTGAGCGCCTACACAAATGATGTATTAAATTATAACAATTGGTTAATTTACATGTTAAATGTAAGTTTTGTAATTATTTCATGAATTATTGACTGAAGTATGAAATTGAATTATGTTCGTTAACCAGACTGTTATCTCCGGTAAGAATTGTATTTCATTAATTTGTTATACAGTGTTGATGATAATTGAATAATAAATATTATTATGTCATTAAAATCAATGATTTCGTTTATTCGATCAATTATTTATAAGTTTGCTACCATAAATCGAATCGTACGATTAAGTCTAGTAAACACTTGTTTGTCACAATATCACATGCTACCTATCATCTAATTACAAAATAACGGGTTTTTTTACTTTTCATATAGAAACCCATCTGAAAGTGTTAAATATTTTTTATAAAAATGATTTTTAATACTAGTCCAAGCATGTCTTTTAACTAAATACATAATATATATATATATTCTAATACAACATAATACTTTAATGTATTACCATTTCGACATTATATCATTGATTATAAATAGCTATCTACATTGTGTATACTCAATGATATACAGAGTATTGTAACATGTATTCCGGACATGGATATATTATCAACAGCTCCCGATATAGAGATTTATTAAAGATTATACTTTGAAGTTAGATTACCTACACGTATATAATATCTTTGTAAATAAAGCATATCATATTTTTTACGTTATTTACCTATATAATAACAATATTGTATACATAACATCTTTATTTTCAGAAAATGTATTCATCACAGGTACCATGTTATCCATTTTACAAGTAAATTCATGTTTGTATTTAATTAAATTTGCTCGATATTAAGTATTTTTATTTTTTACAACCGTAATATTATATCTCAGTACCTTCAGCATTGATTTAAATTTGTCGACTATTTTTCTGGTAGGTATCCATGTAGATATGTAATATGTTAATAAGACTAAAGTAAGATTATACCTAATGGCTTATGGTTAATTTATTTTTTGTTACAATAAATAAATCCGAATTTCATGGGTTTTGCTTTAAATAAACAGAAAATTACAATGTATAATGAATCTAAATTTTCTTATCAATTTACGAGATAGGTAAATAATTTACAAACATTTTAAACGTATTGATAAGTAATTAGAAAAATCTAACCCACTTAAATTTCAACTTCAAGTCAACACTTAATTTTTTTTTAATATTTTCATGTACCTAGGTACACATATTTAGGAGCCGAGACTGAAGAAATATTAAGAATGTAAAGAAAGAGTAACTTCCTAATGTATATTCAAATATTTTAATTGATAAATGTATCGTTGATGTGATTGTGCGATTTGAAATAGAATGTGTAACAAAGCGAGTGTTAGTTAAATCTAATATGAAACATAGATAATAATAATAATACGTTCCCATATAGTGTAATTTACTTTAATGGTCGTGATTTTTCTTAAATAATGTTATATTATTGACAGTTGTACTTTCAATTCACAATCCGTATATTGCAGTATTTTTGGTTTATAAGTTATTAATACATGTTTCAATCACTTAATATCTATGCACCTAAAGCGAAATTCTTGATCTTCAATTAAATTGTACAGTCAGCCATTACCATATATAATGTCGTTTAAATTCTTTACAAATGAACGGACGACCTTTCAGGAATTCGTTTCGGGTTCAGATATCGGCATGAATTCCATTATTTTTTTTCAATTTCTGCATTTCCATGAATGAGGTAGGAAAACTATTTTTCACAGTTCTTCTATTTGCCTCGCCTGGTACTACATTTTATCACCACGGTTCCTTCCATCTAAGTTATCGTCCTTTTCTAGAGATTATGACTTTTCATTATCTCAATCCACTTTTAACTGTGAAATGCGTCGATATTATGCGAACTATTTCCCACCAGTAATCAAAAATGCTAATGGACCTAAACATGTGAAGTAAAAATGAGCTTTAAAAATAGGATATTACTATAAAATATGTTTAACTTGAATACTTTTAAACAAAAATTTAACTTTTTAATGTACAGTTATTTTATTAAAAAAGGCATACTTCTTCACGAACTTTAAAATACTAAGACCAAAAAGGGTAGGTATAAGAAACGAATAATCACTTCGAAAATCCATTAAAATAATTACCTATTCATAATACTACATAAATTATTTGTGTTACGATAAAAAAGAGCAATATCGCATCCATTTCAATACGAACGTACCCTCTTCTCGTTGTATACAAAAAGTAACTAGTACACTCCACCATTCATTAACATTAAATCAGGAAATTATTTTATTGATATTCACTAGGTATTCAGTATACTTAATTAATTTATTAAGTAATATGGCTATTGGACTGTGGCTATATTATATTTACAATATATACATATATTATGTTTTTTATTTGTTTCCTTTCCATGTTGAGTCAATACAATATTTTACAGTAATATCATAGTCGGAGTAAATTGTCAAAAATATTTACTCTGATATTATTACAAGAACTACATTTTATTTTAATACCCAGTTATTATGATTTTAGTTTTAAACAAATGATATAATTATAGTTATATCATTATATCATTTTAATTAGTTTGAAATATAAATCAAATACGATTTGATTTTAATAATTAATAAAACAATTGAATAATGAGTAAAAACTATAGTTAGTAATCAGTTCTAATATAATTTATTAATAATGTTAACGTCTCGTTGCTTCTACAGAAAAATAAATACTTAGATATTTTGAATGAGAAATTATTTGATTTTTGTCTATAGGAAGGTTTTTATTTTTTTTTAATATATATATATAGATCATTCTGCAGTTAAATATATTTAAAAAAAAATAAAGATATTTTTAAAAATGTAAACTTGTTCTATAGTTTGCTAATAATTTTGTTGAAAGTTTTTTTAAAGATGTTCTTGAAAACTAAGAAGATATTTAAAAATCACCTGTGTTAAATAATTCTGTGTCCAAGTTATAGAAAAACTAAATGTAACCTTTGTCCTTTCTTTTAGTTGTCCACAAAAAGAAACAAAAATTTAAAAATACTGAAATTTAATAATTGTAATAACTAATAAGTAATAATAATTAATAATCAGTTGAATATAAAAGAATAGTAAGAAGGAAATTTGAAGTTATAAATACCTATAACTTATAATTTATTTATAAACGAGAAAAAATGTTTTATGAGAGGGCGTAACCAAATTCTACTGAAGCATTTTCATGAAAATTGAATAGAATGTTGGCCTCAATTGTTATTGAAACATAATATTATTTCTTTCAAACATGAACGAGAAAAACTTGTACTAAATGTTAACTTAAGGTTTTTTTAATAACTTTATTCAAACAGTTCAATATTTGCATTTTGAATTTAAAAATTTAGAATTTTTAAATCCCATATTTTAAGAGTTTTAAAAAAAATTGAGTTACATAAAAAAAGTATTTTTATTGAAATAAAACATATTCAAGGTATTAATTACTCAATTTTAATTTTGTTAGCATAGGTATTGTCAAAGTTAATTATACATAACTAAAAAATAATTATTACTACTATATCCTCACTAAACTCATAAAATAAATTTTTAACCAATAAATATAATTATGGTAATAATAATAAATCAGCATAATCATTTCATAATATCATACATTAATACCCATCAAATTATGTTATATTAGTCAATAACTATAATAATATATTGTTACCTATGACTTTATCAAACATAAACGACCCAAAAATTTCAATATCCAATTTATATTTTATAATATTTGTTTACAAAGAAATCTTTTAATTTGATCGTATTAAAGATGCAGTTTTTTAGTATTATTTTCAGTATTTTTTACAGCTATGAATAGAAATTGATATAACAATTCAAGGTATATTATTTTCTATGAAAACTTAATCGTTTTACCCATCGTGCAGTTTGAGCACACTTTTTTTTTGTAGTGTACATTTTGAAGTTGAGTTTAAGTCTGTCAAAAGTTTTTACCAATTACAATAATATCATGGTTATAATCCAACATATTTTATTATTATTAATACAATGATACTTGAGTATGATATACTATTAATATTCACGATGTAAATATAACTTAACTCACTCGAGCACGAATATTTTACCTACTTAAATGTATTAAAATACATAACTAATTAAAAGCAGTGTCCACAATGATATTCGACATCATACGTACCAAAGGCTCGTTGGCCATTTACCTGAGGCGCAGTGAACTGGGATGAACACTGAGGTACCTTAAAACAGATCAGTGATACATGGACAGATTACTCAGTTTTATAACTCAACGACTAAACAACCCACCAAGGAACCTAATATTCGGCAGTCCACCTACACTCTTGGCCAAAGCTGTTAGGCCAAGAATATTAGCAACTGGGGCATAATCACGTGGCACGCAGGGAATTTTACGTGTATAACTAACAAAGCAAAGCACAACAACTTTCACTGATCTCTTACAAGCTGCCTCGAATCACCAGCATATCGGGAATCTCAGACAACAATAATACTATATTTGTTGTATTTATTCCAGAATTGGAAAATGATATGTGAAGAATATTCAAAAAATAAACCATATAATATTTTATTATTTTGATCCATGTATTGATGGGATACAATATAACTAGAGAGAAATCTTGTATTAATGATTATATTTTATTATTGTAATATTTTATAATAGGGTCTTGAATATATAATTAGTAATATTTTAAGTCTGTCATAACCTGTAGGTATTATAACAATATAGGTACCTAGTAATTCATCAAGCACGGTAACATCCATTGTTTCCTTTAATAATACATTTTTTCAAATTCTGAATATAGAAATTCGTATGTAATATACATAAAGCTGTTACACCACAGGTTAACCCAACCTTTGGAAACTTCTTAAATGGATAAAAATGTATTTAATTGAAAATATGTTCCTCCTAAAGTGTGCCATTTCCGAAAATAGGAATTTGAATAAATTCATTATTGAAAAAAATTTATCAATTTATGTGTGAAAGAGCTAGTAAGTGGATGTCGCTCTGCTGTGCATTAGATGTCTAGAAGGTCGCTGTAATGGATGGTATTAAATTTGAATTCAATGATATGATATCACTGTATATGAAAAACGATTCTAAGCGGAGACGGTAGGTATGTCAGTCTATTATATTTTATATTGTTAATACTTATTATTAATTTATAAAAAAAAATATATATATAAAAAGACACACATCATTGTAAAATCAATACATTCATTGCTCCACCCAGAATCTAAAAATGCAAAGGGCAAGGATACTACGTGACAAGTGTCATGGAGGTTATGCACTCTTATGTATTCAGGAGTAGTAAGTTCTGACTATTTTGTTCTTAAAATGTGTATTTAGGAAAATATTTTAAGGTCTACTAACAATATCAAAATATGAACATTCAAAGTGCTTCTATTTGTCTAGAGCAAACTTATCAGTCAATATCGAACCTTAGAGATAATTTTAAGGATATTATTTTGAAAACAGCAAAACTAATTTATTCAAAATGGAATATAGCTACAGGCATTTCCTAAACATTCTTTTGATGAAATATATGTAGATAGACGTTTAAACACAACAAAATTTAACTTTAAAGTCAAAGTTTATTTTCCAATTATTGACACCGTTTTGTTTCAAATGCGTAAACGATTTGAAGAATTATATGAAATACCAAGCACGTTTAGTTTTTTTTAATCCTTCTCTGTTAAAAGAAGTAAATGAAGCTGATATCATCAAAGCATCTTATGAATTTGCTTTAAAATATGAAACATACATTAGACATGAATACATGATTTTACTAGACAAGTATTGAAGTATTGTCTTTTAAATTAATTATTAATCAAATTGAACTGACCAATATCTTTAGTATGGTAAATTACATAGAAGAAAATGATCTTTCAAGTAATTTTCCAGATAGTGTTACTATATGCACGATATTTTTAACCATACCTGTGACTGCACATCAGCAAAATGATCATTTTCTAAATTATTATTTGTTAATAATTATTTAAGAAATTCGATTTCTTAGGAAAGACTAAATATTTCCTTTCTTATTAAGACTCAATATTTCAATTTTAAATAAAGAAAGAAATTGCAAGGAAGAACTTAATATTGACCAAATAATTAACAATTTTGCAAGCCAAAAAGCTAGGAAGAAATACTGCAGGTATTAAAATTACGTGATATACTGAATTTATTACGACTTAGACAAGTATAAATTTGGTCTTAACTATTAATTATTATTATTTTTCTTTTCTCACAAAGCAAAATAAAATTTGAAATTTTTTTATGAAGATCGGTATATGTTTATATTTATTAATTTTTTTATACTAAATTGACATAAAAAAAATATGTCGTAGCTGTTTACCCATGATCATCCTCTCTAATTGCGTTTAAGTTTATGGGGCACCTCGACCAATGTTCAAAAATATCTTGCTACTGCAATGGGCCCCTAATAGTATGATAAACAGATACCTGTGCTGGAAAAAAATGTCAATAGTTATTAGAACGATGATAGCTCTTTTATTGCAAATGGCGCAGATTTTTTTTTTCACTTGTCGAAAATATATATGCAAGTTACGACATAATATAATAATATACGACGAGTACAATGGTAACAGATCGTTTTTACGTTAGTACGTGCGAATGGTAAACCGGAAGTCGGGCGGCCTATTGTTTGCGACCCACGTTATACGTCGGCATTATGCGAAGGGAGCGCAATTAATTTTATAGCGATCCTCCCCCCCCCTCTCCCCACACATTTGGCGACGGACGGTGGCTGTGGTATGACCACATCAAACGCCGCGGAATTAATATCATCATTAGAATAATAATAAATCGTAACTTGTGACGGCGTCGAACGTGCGCCAAACGATCAGACAGCTTTTTCTAACTCGAAGCTTTAGCTGCTATCAATTACTTGTAATTATTGTCGTAGTACACGCCTTCACTCAAAGCCGGCGTCTTTGATGGTACGTATGAGCAGTTACCGTATGACGATGTGTAAAAATAAATCTGTCACTTACCTGTTCGAGGTCATAGAAACGGTGGTGGAGGAGTGGGGTTAGGAGGATAAGACCCCCTTACAAAAATGGAAAGTATGTACATGTATTTACATTTAAAACAACTAAATTGTTATAAAGTTTATTTTATGATATGTAATTATTATGATTACCCTCCCACCATAATAGATTTCTGTCTATAGCACCGCAATGGTGTTAATACAGCGAAACTTCCAATCAACAACATTTTTTCTGACGAATGAAATATTTTTGAGAACCAATTTATTTATTTAATTATAATCTCTATGATGCCATTTTTTTTTTTTGTTGCCAAAGAGACTTCAAATTTTTGACGAATACTTAAGAGTTAAGACTTATAAACTACTTGTCCAAAGTTTGATATCTGCAAATACTTCGAATACATTAAGCTTCTGAATATGAAATTCAAAAGAGTAAAAACTTAAAAAATAGTGTATTGACTTCATCAGTTTGGGTTAGTCATGGATAATAGGTACATTTTACTTAATATGGTAAAACCATACATATTATATTTATACATATTAATAAAATAATAGGACACCTTAATCGAAATGACGTTTCCTATTGGACAATAAACCGTTGAAAAATCATTGTTTAACAAAATAAGATTATACATACAAAAAAACTTCCATAATACGAAGTGTATTCGAAGTATTTGCAGATATCAAACTTTGGACAAGTAGTTTATAAGTCTTAACTCTTAAGTATTCGTCAAAAATTTGATTATTATACAGTATAATATACTATATACCTTTTAAAATACTCTAAAAATAATTCTGTATTAAGAAAGTAATTAAAAATTAACGTTATCATTAAAAAAGCAAATAATTAAAAAAACACTAATTTAAAAAAAAAACTTGTTTTCTAATGACTTAAAAATATAACCATGTAAAAATAATATTTTTTAAAACGTTGATAGTTTTTGAAATAACTATATTATTATCGTCTTACGCGTGAAACGGATCGCTCGATATAACCGATAGTGTTGTTAAATAATTAAAAATTAAAACAATTTTAAATAACCGCCTCTTGAAAACATATGTACCTACAATTTATTGTTTTATGGGTAGTTTTTCGGAGGAAAAATATATGTAAGCGTAAAATGTCTCCCGTAACGGAATACGTAACCAGCGGGCATCGGTATATTAATAATAATAATAATAATAATATGATTAATATGAATATTCAACTGCAATAGTATAATACCCCGGTATCGAATAATTAAGGATCTTCGCGATGCTAATGCGTGTAAATAACACCGAACGTCGTATATTACCCACTAAATTCACTACTACAGCTACCCCGCTTTACCTTTGTTTGCACCGCCGTGGGTCTAAAATATATCGTTATATTGAATAATCAATATTATTATATTGCGCCAGTATGGTCGCCATTGTCGTTGTTGTCGTATTATTTTCTCACATGTGTCTTTGCGCGGCCGAGCACGTCGTTATCCGTAGGTATAAGGTAAAATAATAGTGAAAATCCGTCGGTTTCCATCATTGTTTACCAATAAGGTATTTGGAAATGGCCCAGAGGGGATGTACCGCACCGTGTAGGTATAGCTGGTAGGTTAGGTATATACCTAGTTATAATACGTGTCTCCAATACGTTATCCATGGGTGCGCGCAGAAAATGTTGTTTATGGTCACATGGCGAATTAACTCATTCCCCGGACTACGTAGGTCGCATGATCAATTTCCATTACCCCAACACTCCCCCCCCCCCGCTATACGTTTATTGTGCCAACGATGTCACGTCGAATGAGACCCTGGATGGGGAGGGGGGTGGTAGATCATGTGTTACGTGATTTCACCAGCTGCTTTATGCCGTGGATAGAGAACATCACGATAAAAAAAAAAAAAAAATACATAAAAAGCCAACGTAAATGTATGACCTATAAGTTATGTTCGGTGGTCATTTGCGCCACTATACTGCTGCAGCTTTATAAGTTTTTATTTATCAGTGTTATTGACTTGTATTTATTTTATCGGTAAATACCGATATAGTATATAGGTATATGAGTTCTTTTATATCAGAGTTATTTGATTGATATATTTTGTTTTTTCAATGACTTCATCAAATAATAAAAAAAATGACCAGATGTGATAGTGTTGTGTAATATGGTGCAGTCTCATAAAGTGATTGTATTTTTTTTTTAGAAGTATAAAGTACATTCATCGTCCAAATTTTTTTATTAAATTTTATTTTGTTCATATTAACGGACTTAAAGTCCAAATCTTAAAGAATAATTTATGGCAGTTTAAAAGTTATCACATTTTTTGTAAATATTTTCTACTGCTTTTTTAAGTCTGTTAATATTTTGAATGATATTGTTTGAGAATTTCTATGTATAAAACTATAAAATCGATTTTCAAACGAATAGTTAATTAGTTAAAAAAATAAAATAAAATAATAGGTCATTAATGTAGGGTACACTACAAAACGTTTGATTTCTACTCCACTCATCAACTTTAATACTTATAACAAATTAATTGCTCGATTAAAACTCGATGTTTAAATGCCAAAGTCCTCACTTACTCAGAAATGTTGATTAGGAATATAAAATGAAAAAATACATGTTGTTAAAAATAAGAAGTTAAAAAATGTTCATACTTTTCGAGGAAACCAGTGTTTACTGTAAAAAATAATCATCCAGTATATAATATATATAATATGAGAGTGAATGAATTAATTTACAAAATTAACGACCGTGACTTATAAGTTTGCATAATCATGAGATGTATTAACTAATTGATACTTGGATAAGTAATTTTAAGAGAATATTATGGAGCACGCGTCTCCATAAAGTATAATAGACGTCGTTTAAGTGTATAAAAAATGTTTAAGATAACATTATTACTGTAAGTTCGTTTTTATTACTTACTCCTTTTTTAGTCAGTTATTTTTAAAATATTTATGTAGTCTTAAAATTGTTTTGGTTAGAAAATCCATTAATCGAGTTATTTTTTAGTTATTTATTTTTTGAGGGGGGAGGGGGGGGGTGTTAACCGGCTTTGTTGATTTTGTTACAGAATATTTAATGTATTAAGTGGTCTTTCATTGATTTTGTGTTACTTTTGATTGTTTGTGTGTCAAGCCAGTTTCACAAGAATAAACTCTTACAACAATAATTATTGTACTTTTTTCAAATGTCGTTGTTAATTTGCATTTGATTTGATTTAATTGTGTTCTTAATAACTATACAAATATTAAATACCACAATGATTAAGCAACTGATTATATTTTAAAAATTATTACTCACCCAATTTTCTTTTCTTTCAAATTTAATATGCATGCGATTCCAACATCCACTGTACCTACTTAAATACGATTCTTTTTTTTTGTTGATGAAATTGCTAACAACAATGAAAATAACAACCTGTATTTTAAAATTAAAAAAAACCTAAGGATAATACAACATTTAAACAAATTTTAGTAAAAACGAGATATTGAAGATTGCGAAAAATGAATTAATAGTTTCTTTTAAAACAATTTAGCAATTAAAGTTTTGATAAGAGAAATTTAGTGGTGAGGGATGACCTACATAATTTTGGTGCACCCATTTCATCTTATCTTAAATATTCTTGGTATAAATATTATATTTTATACATAACATTTTTAGATAAGTATTCTACTTAAGATTACGAAATCAAAAATATAGGTATGATTTTAAAAAGAAAAGTTCATAGTAGTTTTACAAACAAACATAAATAATACAATAAGAGAAATATAAAATGTTCAAATTCCCTGAATCATATTGTTATATATTTTCCTCAAAGAAAATTAAATTATTAATTTTCAAAATAATGAATGTTTACTGTTTGAAGAATTAGGTGCCTCGTATAAGCATCGTGGAAAAGTGGTATTTATAGGAGTTTTTAAGGATTGAGGTTACTGGAGTGTTATACTTTGTAAGAAAATATTTATAATCAAAATTGCAATACTTTTTTAAAATACTGTAGAAGTTTGAGAGCTGTTTTAATTTGTATTAATTTGATTTAATAATACAGTTTGAAACTTAAACAAGGAACTTGTAGTCTTTAAAATTAATATTACAACGAATAGACAACAAGCGACTCTGATAATAGTAATTATAATAATAGTAATAATAATAATAACAATAATAATAAATATTCACTGTGTACATGTTTTTAATATTACAATATTTATAGCTTATTCATACAGCAGATTTGTATAACTAGTTGACATATTAATTTGTAAAAAATATCTATGGCAAATGAAACAGACGACACGGATATTATTATGTTGAAACCCTTTTTAATGCAATTTGGCGTGAAGAGTTTACACAGTTTCTGACAGGGATTTTTAGGACTTTTGCTAAATCATTATTTATGACGATTAAAGCATAATAATATGGTTACATAGGTAAAAATTACGTAAACTGGCGGAGAATAGTGTTAAATTTAAATCTGCAACTCCCATGAGTGTATCAAAAATATTATTTTGCACGATACACGAATAATGCCCACGTTGATCACTGTTGAGAATATAATAATATAAAAATAAATTACAGTTAACTATTGAACTAATAAAAAATTGTTGAATTTTCTCGTGTGACAATAGTTGTTATACATGAATTGACAATATTGGTTATCAACAATGATGGAGTTACTGGGATTTAAACGAATTAAACGAGTGGTAGAACATTGTACATATTTCCAATATCTTCATAATACAATTACCTACTGTAATAAAAATAATTGTGATAGCATAACTATTATTTAAATATTTAATTTAATTAAAATTTTTAAATTCAATAAAGAACAACGTGTTAAAAATACATATAGGTACTTACACAATAATAATTAATTGCTAGTATGAGCTTTTGATTGTGTAATTATTATTTTTACGGAAAAATAGTTCTAATTAGTACAATTTTTAAATAAATGTTATATAATAAAACCATTAAACATATTGGTATTCAATGACGTAATGTAATGTATATTTAATGTTGTAGACAATTTAAAAGAATCTTAAATTGACCAAAAATAGTTTGAATAAAATCTTAATTTATAAAATTGAATAATGAAAAATAAAAATATGAGTATACCTCATATAAAAGTTAAATCATTTAAATTAATCCATTACAATTAATTGTTATGTTGTATGATCTTAGGTTAAAATAAATATTATGTAGTGATTAACGATACTTCACACAAGTCACTCTTCTGTGTATGAAAAGTGATTAAAACTATTATTTAAAATCCTTTATGAGTATAGAAACCACAATAATCACAGCTCACAATAATATTGTCATACTTTTAAAATGTTGACAAGTCTTCTTGCATATAAAATGTGACTACTTAAGATATATTTAATACATTTTTTAATTGAACATTATATACCAACAAATACTTTTATTTATAATAATATTAACGTTTGATGCGAGTATAGAAAGTTCCAATTCTGCCTTTATAATATTTTATTTAAAATACTTCTAGTGAAGTTTGTAAACATAATATTTTACATTATGTTGCAGACTTTTCTGCTAAATATAACTACAATACCTAACCAATACAAAATAATCAATTACCTAGTAATGAAAATGTAATATCGTCATGTAAAAATAGCTTTTAACATAGGTACTATCTTATGACATATAAGTACCTGCATGTCATTTTAAATTAGTTATAGAGAATAATGCATTAAACTCCGTAATAATTTGGTTATGATGGTTTACTTTCTACACTATATGCTCAAGAAAACCTGAAGCAATATAGTTTAGGCGTATATTAACATCAGTTATTCTACGGTACAGTAAATAATTAATATTCAATGATTTACTTTTATGTTTTTAAAGAATTCTTTTTTAATTTACACTAAAATTTCTAAATTTACAGTTGAACACAATATATTTAACAAAAACGTTTAAATTGTTTCATTCGAATTTCAAATGCATCCAATTTTAAAATAGATTTGGAGGTACCTTGAATAATTAATAGCTTAATACAGTGTTCAAAATTAAAATCATGACTTTATATTTTATTTATAACAAAGATTAAAATATTTTAAAAGCTCATTAAAAAATGTTAATTGTGTTTAACACTGTTATTATAAAGAAAATAATTATGATATAAAATTGATTTTTTGATACAAATCATGGTATATTATTATAATATAGTGTCTGTCCCGGAGAATGTGTAAAATTCAATTTTTCGTTCAATTTTTAAAATGTATTACCTTTTAAAACTACAAATGCTAATTTTATAACTGTCTTATTCGATTCTTAGGGAGTATAAAAAGTATACACTAGATGTTTTGTATCAAGCCTATTTTTTTCAATTTAAATGATGAATACGTTGGTAATGTATATAGGTACTATTGAAATACTCATTTACCAGTATTGCAATAGATAATAATAACCTTGTAAATTTTATCTAGTTAACTAATTACATTTAAAAATAATAACATGTGGGTCGTTAAAAATACTGAAAAAAAAGAATCATCAACCTAGGATTTGTACGCATGCGTACATCACATGTAGAGTGTAGGTACACTTTGGCTACATTGTACGTATTATGGACGAATATTAGCACTACCTATTATCTTGTGAAGGATAATAATATAGTGAATTCTATAAAATTACTTAACATATATTTTATATTATAAGAGAAACTATTAAATTATTATAATTATTTTAAATCAATTCTATGATATCAGTCACGTTTATGTAGAACTTTCACGGTCCACTGAGAATGTGTGTAATCTAAAATAAATATTTACAATATTCTAATCCTACTATATATTAAATCTATTAACTTAATTAAGAAAAATAACATTTCGATAGTTGAAATAACTAGAAAAAAAAACAATTATCAACCAAAGACTTTGCGACATGCGTACAGCATAGGTGCAACGTATCTAAAAGTTAGTACGAATAATTGACAAACACAAGTACTGCTTTATCTTGTAAAAGATAATATTATATGCCAAGTTAATTATTTAAAAAAAAAACAAATAAAAATACTGGAATTTAAAATTTTCTACGGCTAAATTATATTTAGCGTGATTTCAAATATGTGCTTTGTGCAATAATTAATGTACCTCGAAAATAAAATAATTAACAACTTAGAAAAGTAATCAAAATAAAATAGCTACTTTATTTATTTATAATGAAAACTAAAATATTTTAAGAGTTCATTAAAACACGTTAATTTTTAAATCTAAAAATACGCTTCAACTACCAGTGTTATTGGCGTTTCCGAAGAAAAATCATTACATTTTATAATTTCTCAAATACATTACTACTGAAGATATATATATAAAATATCTTATAATGATTATATTAAGGCTTAAGTTATTGAAAATACAAGTGATACAATATCTTATGTTCGTCTCTTTGAGGTGTTCCAGAAGAGTCGATGTTCATTTTGTGTTGGGTGATAGTATTTAGAATAGATTGTGGTTGATCATAATTTTGTCTCTGGTTAATTATTGTGTTCAACATGATTTTAAAGAAAAAAAATGTGTGAGTAGTACAAAGTTAATTTGTATGATATTATAAATCATGCTTATGGAACCATCGACCTAAAATTTGGACAGATGCGCACGCATTATAGGTACAACGTCCATAAATACAAATAACAACGAACACAGTGCCTTGTCTTGTAAAGGATAATAATATAGTGAATTATACATAAAAGAAACAAATAAAATAACGTGCAAACTTAAATGTCTCGCAAAGAAAGTACATACAATTTACGATTACGAAAGAATGTTTAAAATAATTTTATTAATCAGAACCACGAGATACAACCACAAAACTATCTAGAAATCTAAAAGAACCATTCAAGCTAATAAATGTTGAGCGATAAACGTACGGACCACAGAGAAGAAGAATACCAAGACAAAAGATAGTAAAATAATATTTACAATACAAAACTTAAACTGAAAATATTCATTTTGTATTAACTTTATTCTTTATCAAACAATTATTATATAGAAATGATTTTTAAAGAGATTAGTAAATATTTCTATTTGTTACAATAACATCATAAGGTATTTGTTACAGTGGGGTACACTGCAAACTCGAAGTTTATATAAAAAAACACACGAACAGAATACAATTTTTGTTCAACAACATTTAATGAATAATCGTTAAGCATTATTTTCATCTACGATTTCAATTCATAAAGACTCGTATTTAAAAATGATTCAAATAATAATATGATTAAACATATTTTTTTTGTCAACGTTGATTGAATATTAATTTATTTATCGTCTTTACTGTACACATTTTTTTTAGTGGAGCATCCATTTTGGAATTAAGCCAAAACCTAAAATATCGATAAGCTAAAAAAAAATCATGAACATGTAAACAAAAAGATAAGTTCGTATGACCTCTAGCCACAGCTCGATAATTTATTACATTCGAATGGAAAAAGTTTCTCTTTGTTACAGTAAGTATATTTTACAATAAGGTCAATATTGTATTTTACAACATACAAAATCGTAATAATCTTCATAAATGGCAAGTTTATATAAACTAACATTAATCGAGTTTAGGTCAATATGTATTTAATACGTTTTTGGTAATAAACTAATAAAAATAGTTGATAATAATATTATCATTGTAAAAACATGATATTTATTGTTTTATTAAATACTGAATGGTATCCAATATATTTCCATTGAAAAATCAACACGTGAAAGTTTAATAAAGTACAAAAGTAACGTTTTTGAATAGCTTTAATTTTGTAATTTATATAAGCTCTAACGTTCGCAAAGATCAGTGATGTATAAAACACACTCAAAATACAACAGATTTATGCAGTTTTTATGGTAATTTTCATTTTCATTTTTTATTTTCTTTAATCACAATCGCAGCTCTTGTTTTCACTATTTTAAATGTCTTGAAAACAAGTATTTACATTTTTAAGACCTTTATGGTCCTTTATATTGCAAGTGCTTATATATAGTATTCCTCCCTAAGAACACAGTTCAGGATCAATTACATATTTTCTTAGACCTATCGTATCACATAAAGATTTTTATACTAAAATATAATATACGTAATGGGATATTATCATTTGAGTTTTTAAGCATTATAATAATTGTACAGAAAGTTATTTGTTTGTACTTACTTAAAATTATTTTATATTTCAAAGTGCTGAAAATGATATGACAATTATTAACAATTGCATTATTTTTATGCCTATATAAACTCTAATACAATATTTACAGTGCTCGCCAATTATATATGATTAAAAGTAAGTGGTTTTAGATTTAAAAATTAGCTGTCTACATTAACATTGTGGAATATATTGTTTAAATAGTTATATATTTTAAAACTATGCAATTTTTAAACTGCGTTTGGTTTGTTTTTTATTTAAAAACTTTATACATCTCTGTTAATATTTGAATGAATTGAATTATTTTGTTTTATTTAAAAACACAAAAGTTATTTTTGTACATTGAGTATATAAATATAAATAAGTGTTTTATTTTTATTTTTTTTATGGTCAAAGTTCTGGTCTATGGTTATAAATTATAATAGCTATTTTTAATTGCGGGGTATTTAAATATGCAATATAATTTAATTTTCCAAAGATAGTAAAGCCATTAATTGTTATTCTTGATAAATAAATTTACTTTGCAACTAATAGTAGTAAACCTAATTTATTAATTCAGTTTTTTCATTTCGTTACTCTTGTACTTTTGACCATTTTTATGGGCAATTAGGTTTTTCAATTGCTTTACGGAGATACACAAGACGCAATCATACGTTCTACATGAATATACAAATGGTGATTCGTCAATATTATTCTCTCTCTTTTCTTCTTCCTATTATTCAGTAATCAATTTTCATAATTTTATTATTGGAATATTTAAGCTTAGATTATGAACATGTTATTTTTTATACCATTTAAGTAATTGCAATTCAGACTTAGGTTTTTAAAATTAAAATCACCATTTTCATTGTACATTATCTAACACATGGTGTTTTTGAAAATTCTTTTTCATCCAAGCAAAAATTTAAACTAGTTGCTAAAGAGTTGTTAAACTTTTATGCACTAAAGAAAATATTTTTTACAATTTACATAAAAATAAAATATATATTGTAATGTTCAGGCTACAATTTTATCTACACTAGTTTCACTTTAGACGTATTGGAGGATTTCCTGGAATGGGTAAAGTTGATAAATTTGTATAAGATGGTTTAAATGGAAAGGTAGTTTGTTGTGAAATATTTTGTCAAATAGTTTTGCCTCGTTAAGTATTATCGTTATTTTTAAATGTTCGTGGAGTGTATGATTAGAATCAAAATTAGTTATTTTTCTGAAGGAACTATTTTGAAAAGTTTGAATTTTATTTTTGTTCAATTTTTTGTGCTATCCTAGAAAAGTTCAGCCAAAAGGTCCAGATGGGTTGTAAAAGGGTTTTGTATATTAACGGTATGATTTTGAGATATGTATGTGTCTATTTTGGTACAACAATTTTAACAGGTCCATGTCACTGGCACCCCCCATTTTGAATTTCGGGTCCAAACCCGGGGCGATCGTTTGTGCATCGTTAGTGCACGTTAGTGCTTTTTATCCCGTCGTTAGTGCTTTGTCCCTTCCAAAGTTATTCGCATTTCGTGCAGGGGGGTGCTGTAGACATGCCAGCACCCCCCATTTCGAATTTCGGGTCC